>NC_052317.1:34476360-34673068 GCF_016432855.1 Salvelinus namaycush | reverse complement strand
CTAAATCCTCTTTTTCTCTTCCTCCTTCCTTCCTTCCTTCCCTCCCTCCTCCCTCCCTCCCTCCCTCCCTCCTTCCTCCTGCCTCCTCCCTCTCTCCAGGTATGTGGTCATTCTCCGTGTCAGAGCTGGCTGTTCTGGGGGCGGAGGTGGGCCGTATCTCAGCAACAGACGCTGACCTAGGCGACAATGCCAAGCTGGAATATACCGTCCTGGAAGGAGAGACGGGGGACACCTTCAACATCAGCGGAACGAACCAAGAGGCCGTGATCACCCTGAACAAGGTGAGAGGGAAGAGGTATGTAGGAGTGAGCGAGGGAGCATGTTGGGTGTCAGCCGACAGAGAGGGATGGAGGAAACGAGGGAGGGCAGAACAGGATGGAATAATGGAACAGATGATGAGAAGGAGGAGAGGAGGACACAGGTGGGCCAGTTGATTTGGCCTGTTCTCCCTCAAACGCTCCAGAGAAGCTGTGCAGTCACTGCTATGCTGGATAGATATATATCTAGAGTTTTCTCTGTGAGTCAGATGGCCATATCTGTGTGTGTGCTTGTTGAATCAGCTCATTTCCGTTGATGCTGTCTGATTCTAGATGATTCCCGCTAGAACTGACTGTCACTCTGGGTTATCACACAAGCAACTCCAATAACAAAGTGTGGTTGGTGATGAGAGCTAACACTCGGTGTGTGTGTTGCGTGTTACGTGTGTGTGTGTGTTGTGTGTTACGTGTGTGTTGCGTGTTACATGTGTCTGTGTGTGCATTGCTTGTTACATATGTGTGTTACGTGTGTGTGCGTGTCTCACAGCTGTGAGTAGGCCTCTCATGTATGATGTAGATGTTGACTGACATCAATAGAAGCAAACCAAAGACCTCTAGTCTGTCTCAGACATTAAATATGCTATTTGAAGCTGAATTAGCCTTTCAAAAGGCACAGACAGTGTGTGAGTGTTAAAAATATACCCTGCTCTTTAATATAGCCTGCCACTTGGATCTGAGATAAGAGAGAATCTGACGCACCTCTGGTGGTCATCCAGTGTGAATGCTGATTGAGTGTGTGGATTTGTGTTTTTGTGTCTTTGAGTAGTTTAGTCTCTCTCTGTGTGCGTGTGCGTGTGCGTGTGCATGTGCGTGTGTGTGTGTGTGTGTTTGTCACTGTGAGAACCCCCCCCAGGGTTTGTGAGGTGAGTTAAAAATGCCTTGGCTGGAAGGGATTTCCAGGCCCTGGGATGTGTTACTTGATAAGAGAAAGAGTAGAGGGAGGGAAAGAGAGAGAGTGAGGGAAACGGTGTGGATAGGAGGGGGGGGGGGTGGAGGGAGGGGTACGGAGAGAGAGTGGAAGCAGGGAGGAAAAGAGAGTAAGGGAGAGTGAAATTAGCGAGGCAGCCAGAACAAAAACAGCAGGAAGAGAGATAGTGAGAGAGAGTGAAAGAGAGAGACAATGAGGCAGAACAACACATCCAAAGGAAGACAGGCAGGCTGAAAAAGAGGTTTGTTTGAGCTGCAGAGAGTTCGAGAGGGAGAGAGGAAACAACATAGAAAGAATGTCTAAGCAGCATCCTGCAGTGAGAGATAGAAGTGATCAATTCACCGTGTGCTCAGTGACTGGAGAAATGACAGGGAAAATGACATTAAACAAATAAACACCTCCTCTCACCTCCTTCACCTATCTCCCCTCGGATTCAGACGCCACACAAAACCTACAATTACGCTTTTATCTCACTTCTCCCCCAAAAATATTATTATAGCATGAAATAGAAGAGATTGAACAAAAATTATTTTAGGGCTGTTGTCTCTAGGGCTCTTCAATATTCAATATTGGCTCAGGGAATATAAGGTTTTCAATGTGAAAGGGGGAGAATAAGAATGGTGGGCAGGCGGTGGCTAGGTAGGTAGGAGGGTATACAGTAGTAAGGTAGAAAGGCGGTGGCTATGTAGGTATGTAGGTAGGTAGGTATACAGTAGGTAGGTGGGTATACAGTAGGTAGGTAGGTATACAGTAGGTAGGTGGGTATACAGTAGATAGGTATACAGTATGTAGGTGGGTAGGTAGGTATACAGTAGGTAGGTGAGTAGGTGGGTATACAGTAGGTAGGTGGGTAGGTAGGTAGGTAGGTAGGTAGGTAGGTAGGTAGGTAGGTAGGTAGGTAGGTAGGTAGGTAGGTAGGTAGGTGGGTATACAGTAGGTAGGTGGGTAGGTGGGTATACAGTAGGTAGGTGGGTAGGTATACAGTAGGTAGGTAGGTAGGTAGATAGATGGGTATACAGTAGGAAGGTGGGTATACAGTAGGTAGGTGGGTAGGTAGGTATACAGTAGATAGGTGGGTAGGTAGGTATACAGTAGGTAGGTGGGTAGGTAGGTATACAGTAGGTAGCTGGGTAGGTAGGTATACAGTAGGTAGCTGGGTAGGTGGGTATACAGTGGTAGGTAGGTATACAGTAGGTAGGTGGGTGTACAGTAGGTAGGTGGGTATACAGTAGGTAGGTATACAGTAGGTAGGTCGGTATACAGTAGGCAGCTGGGTAGGTAGGTTTAGAGCAGGTAGGTGGGTATACAGTAGGTAGGTGGGTAGGTAGGTAGGTAGGTATACAGTAGGTAGGTGGGTAGGTATACAGTAGGTAGGTAGGTAGGTAGGTAGGTAGGTAGGTAGGTAGGTAGGTAGGTAGGTAGGTAGGTAGATAATGGGTAGATAGGTAGGTAGATAGTAGGTAGATAGGTAGATGGGTATACAGTAGGAAGGTGGGTGTACAATAGGTAGGTGGGTAGGTAGGTATACAGTAGGTAGGTGGGTAGGTAGGTATACAGTAGGTAGCTGGGTAGGTGGGTATACAGTAGGTAGGTAGGTATACAGTAGGTAGGTGGGTGTACAGTAGGTAGGTGGGTATACAGTAGGTAGGTGGGTATACAATAGGTAGGTGGGTATACAGTAGGTAGGTATACAGTATGTAGGTGGGTAGGTAGGTATACAGTATGTAGGTGGGTAGGTGGGTATACAGTAGGTAGGTGGGTAGGTAGGTAGGTATACAGTAGGTAGGTAGGTAGGTAGGTGGGTATACAGTAGGTAGGTAGGTAGATGGGTATACAGTAGGTAGATGGGTAGGTAGGTATACAGTAGGAAGGTGGGTAGGTAGGTATACAGTAGGTAGCTGGGTAGGTAGGTATACAGTAGGTAGCTGGGTAGGTAGGTATACAGTAGGTAGGTAGGTATACAGTAGGTATGTGGGTACACAGTAGGTAGGTGGGTATACAGTAGGTAGGTATACAGTAGGTAGGTCGGTATACAGTAGGTAGCTGGGTAGGTAGGTATACAGTGGGTAGAAGGGTATACAGTAGGTAGGTATACAGTAGGTAGGTAGGTAGGTGGGTATACAGCAGGAAGGTGGGTATACAGTAGGTAGGTGGGTAGGTGGGTATATAGTATTTAGCTGGGTAGGTAGGTTTACAGTACATAGGTGGGTATACAGTCGGTAGGTGGGTAGGTAGGTATACAGTAGGTAGGTGGGTAGGTAGGTATACAGTAGGTAGGTGGGTAGGTAGGTAGGTATACAGTAGGTAGGTGAGTAGGTGGGTATACAGTAGGTAGGTGGGTAGGTAGGTATACAGTCGGTAGGTGGGTAGGTAGGTATACAGTAGGTAGGTGGGTAGGTAGGTATACAGTAGGTAGGTGGGTATACAGTAGGTAGGTGGGTATATAGTATTTAGCTGGGTAGGTAGGTTTACATACATAGGGGGTATACAGTCGGTAGGTGGGGTAGGTATATAGTAGGTAGTGGAGTAGGTGGGTATACAGTAGGTAGGTGGGTATACCGTAGGTAGATTGGTAGATAGGTAATACAGTGGGTAGGTAGGTATACAGTTGGTAGTTGGGTAGGTAGGTATACAGTAGGTAGGTGGGTAGGTAGGTAGGTATACAGTAGGGAGGTGAGTAGGTGGGTATACAGTAGGTAGGTGGGTAGGTAGGTATATAGTAGGTAGGTGAGTAGGTGGGTAACAGTAGGTAGGTGGGTTATACAGTCGGTAGATTGGTAGAAGGTATTTACTTAGTGTTTATGTATATCTTGTGTTGGTGGTGGTAGTAGTGTTTAGTATATCTTGTGTTGGCAGTGGTATTAGTGTTCATGTATATCTTGTGTTGGTGGTGGTAGTAGTAGTAGTAGTGTTTAGTATATCTTGTGTTGGTGGTGGTAGTAGGGTTTAGTGTATATTGTGTTAGTGGTGGTAGTAGTGTTTAGTATATATTGTGTTGGTGGTGGTAGTAGTGTTTAGTATATCTTGTGTTGGTGGTGGTAGTAGGGTTTAGTATATCTTGTGTTGGCAGTGGTAGTAGTGTTCGTTGTGTTGGTGGTGGCAGTAGTGTTTAGTATATATTGTGTTGGTGGTGGTAGTAGTGTTTAGTATGTCTTGTGGTGGTGGTATTAGTGTTTAGTATATCTTGTGTTGGCGGTGGTAATAGTGTTTAGTATATATTGTGTTGGCGGTGGTAGTAGTGTTCGTTGTGTTGGCGGTGGTAGTAGTGTTTAGTATATCTTGTGTTGGCGGTGGTAGTAGTGTTTAGTATATCTTGTGTTGGCAGTGGTAGTAGTGTTCGTTGTGTTGGCGGTGGTAGTAGTGTTTAGTATATCTTGTGTTGGCGGTGGTAGTAGTGTTTAGTATATCTTGTGTTGGCGGTGGTAGTAGTGTTTAGTATATCTTGTGTTGGCAGTGGTAGTAGTGTTCGTTGTGTTGGTGGTGGCAGTAGTGTTTAGTATATATTGTGTTGGTGGTGGTAGTAGTGTTTAGTATATATTGTGTTGGTGGTGGTAGTAGTGTTTAGTATATATTGTGTTGGTGGTGGTAGTAGTGTTTAGTATATCTTGTGTTGGCGGTGGTAGTAGTGTTTAGTATATCTTGTGTTGGTGGTGGTAGTAGTGTTTAGTATATATTGTGTTGGTGGTGGTAGTAGTGTTTAGTATATCTTGTGTTGGCAGTGGTAGTAGTGTTTGTTGTGTTGGTGGTGGTAGTAGTGTTTAGTATATCTTGTGTTGGCGGTGGTAGTAGTGTTTAGTATATCTTGTGTTGGCAGTGGTAGTAGTGTTCGTTGTGTTGGCAGGCGTAGTACGTGGCTGTCACAGGGCTGTGTGTTTCTATGGACCTAAGTGTTCCACAGCTCCTTGGCTGTGAACAGAGGAGCAACTCCTCCTTGTCTCTTAAATGAAAACTGACATGTTGTTTTAACTCAGTGTCCACTGTGTACACAAACACACTCACACACTCACACACACACACACACACACACAGACACACACACACACACACACACACACACACACACACACACAGATTGACACCTGCTCAAACGCAAATGCGGGCACGCACACACACACACACACACACACACACACACACACACACACACACACACACACACACACACAGATTGACACCTGCTCAAACGCAAATGCGGGCACGCGCACACACACACACACACACACACACACACAGATTGACACCTGCTCAAACGCAAATGCGGGCATGCGCACACACACACACACACACACACACACACACACACAAACACAAACACACGAATATCCACAAACAACAAAGTTACGAATGCCCCCACAAAATCACGAAACACCAATATACACATGTACAAAGAAGTCATTAGGCTCAAAGAGTAAGGAAAAGACAGAGAGAAAACAGGGGAGTTATAGAGAAGAGGAGCTCGAAAGGGGGCCAACAGTTACACACACACCTGCTGGCAGGAAGCTCATCAATATTAATCCCAACATGTCTAATTCCAAACTGCTTTGTGTTTTCTTACGTTTCCTCTCTCCCTGGGAAAGTAATTTGGCCTCCGGGCTGGAGTACAGCAGGGGCGAGAGAGCAATTAGAGACAGAGGAGAGAGACGGAGCGAGGGAGGAGGGAAGGAGAGAGCGATAGCTGAGAGAGATAGAGAAACGAGGGGGGGATCGGGGGACAATGGATTGAGGCTGGAGTGAAGACAGATTTAAAGGAGAGTAGAAGAGGTGAAATGGAGGGATGAGGAGAATGAAAGAAGAGGGCTAGATAGAAGGAGGGAACAGGGGAAACGTTTAAGGTCGGAGGATATGCAGAGAAGGAAAATGAGGGAAGAAAGTGGGTAAAGGTTAATGTCTTACAACTAACAGAGCAGAAGAGAATGTGATGGTAAAAGAGAGAGGTAATGTGAGAATGCACATTTTAGAGTTGACCTCACGGTCCATCAAGCCTACTAAGCAAGACGGAGAGAGAGGAGACCAGAGAAGAGAGGGGAGGAGAGGAGAGAGAGAGGGGGGGGGGATAAAGAGAGGGAGGGGGAGAGATACAGAGAGAGGAAGGACAGCAAGGAGAGAGAGAGGAGAGACCAGAGAAGAGAGGGAGGGAGGGAGGGAGGGAGGGAGGGAGGGAGGGAGGGAGGGAGGGAGGGAGGGAGGGAGGGAGGGAGGGAGGGAGGGAGGTGGAGAAAGAGGCAGTAGAGAAGTAAAAGCAGGGTGCATGGAGAGACAAAAGGAAGGAAGAAGGGAGGGAAGAGGGAGTGGAGCAAACGAGAGAGAGAGTGTGGATACCATTTTATTCCAAACCCCTATGGAAAGCAAATTCAAACGTGTTTCTGTGCTGAGTGGGAGCTGAGAGAGAGGAGTGTGTGTAAAAGAGAGAGGACTGTGAGAGAGAGAGAGACAGAGAGAGGGAGAAAGAGAGAGAAGAGTGTGTGAGAGAGGGAGAGGAGTGTGTGTGTAAGAGAGAGAGGAGTGTGTGAGAGAGAGACAGAGAGAAAGAGAGAGAGAGAGAAAGAGAGAGGGAGAGAAAGAGAGGAGTGTGTGAGAGAGGGAGATGAGTGTGTGTAAGAGAGAGAGAAAGAGAGAGAGAGATGAGTGTGTGTAAGAGAGAGACAGAAAGTGAGAGACAGAGACAGACAAAAAGAGAGAGGGAGAGAGAGAGAGGAGTGTGTGTAAGAGAAAGACAGAACGCGAGAGACAGAGACAGAGAGAGAGGGAGAGAGAGAGAGAGGAGTGTGTGAGAGAAGAAGAAAGAGAGAGGGAGTGAGGAAAAACTGGAGAGTCTATTAAAGGTGAAATTCAAAGCGAACACAAGCCTGCCTTTCTCTCCCTTTCTCCTGCTTTCCTTTCTGTTTTAATCTCAGAATAATGTCGAGCAAATCTGAAATGTGACTGTATGAATTTAAAGCATTACCATAGATACGTCGCCAATGTGGAGAAGGGAGTATTTTACTTGCAGAAACTCACAATGGTACCAGTCATGGTGTACCACCATTCTACCCCAAGATAACCCACTGATTACATACATTTAAACTATGACCAGAATTTTGTACCATTACAAAATGTACAGTATGAAATATATGTACCCACCCGGGCCACCCACATGTAAATTGTTCCTGCTGGGGCCACCCACATGTAAATTGTTCCTGCTGGGGCCACTCACATGCAAATTGCTACTACTAGGGCCACCCACATGTAAATATCTCCTACTAGGGCCACCCACATGTAAATTTATCCTACTAGGGTCACCCACATGTAATGCACAAATGACTGTAAAGGCAACTGCAGACTAGGTTCTGTTTGCTTCTAGCAGAACTCGGCTAGGCTTACGCTCACAACTGTGCTCACATACTTGCATAATAATAGCTAGCTAGTTATTTAGTTGGACCTTGCTACTAAACTTTGACTTTGGCTACCAAACGAACAAAACGGCACTAAATGTGGTCATAATATATACGTGAAATGGCGTGCCACGTTTCAACTGGATAGTATGCGACGACTTTAAGTCACTTTGGATAAAAGCATCTAATAAATGGCATATATTATAATTGAATATTATTATGTAAAACAGATAAAATATCCCTACAGTAGGATCTGGTTTATTACCCAGGTGAATCGTGCTATTATCCAGTTGAACGCACACAGGGGTTAATTGTGCTATTATGGAGCTAAAAGATATACAGGTTAAACCCAATGAGTTTATCAAGTGAAACACTCCACATGGGTAAAGTCCTGATTATATGAAGTGACTGTCCTAGCTGGGGTGAACTCATGATTATGCATATCCCAGTGTGAGTCCAGCTCGTGACCTTGAGCTAATATTTATTCACTGGCCTCTAAGCTGAGATTGCATGGCCGTCCGCTCCACTTCCCCCAGTGGCCCTGAAGGAGACCATACCAGTGAGTCAGGGATGGAAGGGAGAGGGATGAGGGTACGGCGCTGTGCCCCTCTCTACAGGAACACACACATGCACACACACGCACGTAGGTAAACACAAACGCACATATGCACACACGCATCAAATCAAATCAAATGTTATTGGTCACATACATGTGTTTAGCAGATGTTATTGCAAGTGTAGCGAAATGCATACGCAGACACACACGTACTCACGGACACACACACATGGAATACACACGGAAAAAATACACAAATGCTCAAATGCACACAAACAAATTCATGCAAAATTAACAGGGAAACATTCAAACACTGCTTCGGGACCCACTTTTTCCATTTCTCTCCAGTCTCTCTCTCTAAAATCCCATTGGCAAGGAGCAGTCCTCTTGGCAGTGACACACGGTGGCATGTGATCGATTTACCCTTTAAATGTACAGACGTGAAATACAGTAGGCCTCCGGTGGCCTTTTCCCGCATTGCCACCTGCCCTGCTGCTAAAAATATGATGTGAAGTAGACATCATCAGAGTGGGCATTAGGAATAAAAAAACAACAAGCTCCACTAAGCAACACACGGTCCCCTATTAAACATCAGCTGATTACAATCATCAAAAGCAGGATTTGCATACTCTCGGGCTAAAAGCAGCAGTTTTGTTGTGAATAATGTATCATGGAGGAATGGAATAGTACTGGTATATATTAAAGAGCCGTGTGGTGATAAGGCCTGGTAATAATACTGATGTATAATACATTTGCGGGGTCGGGAGGAGGTTGTTAGGCAGGGGACAAGTGGGTCTAAACCTACTGAAACATGTCTGAATCAGGATCAGGACTTTCCACAACACAACTGCATTATAGAAAGGCACCAATACAGCCCAAAAACAGGCCCTTGAATCCATCTGGCTGTTGGATCGATACTAAGTACATGACTGACCCATACCTGCTGTTCTGCTTACACTCAGAGAGAAACAATAGATAGAAACCAGATCTTTACCTGGACCAAATAGAAACCAGATTTTTACCTGGACCAAACAGAAGGAAACCAGATCTTTACCTGGACCAAATAGAAATAAACCAGATCTTTACCTGGATCAAACAGAAAGAAACCAGATCGTTACTAGAACCAAATAGAAACCAGAACTTTACCTGGACCAAATAGAAACCAGATCTTTACCTGGACCAAACAGAAAGAAACCAGATCTTTATCTGGTGCAAACAATCACAGAAGCCAAGTGTAACTCAGGGGAGTCTGCTTGGTATTTTTACTGAACCCAAAACTACAATGTGATATTATTAGACCATAGGTAAAAGGTTGGTTCTCAAATACTTCAATTAAGCATCTGATGATGATCAGACTCTCTCATCGTGTTGACTGTAATTATGTCACTGAGTAGATTAGGCCCCTTCTGTCTAAGCCACTGTCACGGCTCAAGAGCCCTGGCCTGCTCTCAGCTGTTTCCTCAGGCTGCAGGTGCTGGGGAGTGGAGGAGAAGGCTCTGGTCACAGACATGGCTCCCAATCCCAGCCCCTTCCAGCTGGAGGGTGAGCCTGGGTGAAGACCCACACAACCCTCTGTCATTAGACAACTGTCTTTAAGATGAGTGCTCTTGCCAGCCAGGCTACACAACACATTGGAGCAGGAACACAGTGTTTCCTTCCTGGCATGAAGTTTCCTGTTTTTTCATTTAACCCTTATTTTGCCAGGTAAGTTGACTGAGAACACATTCTCATTTACAGCAACAACCTGGGAAATAGTTACAGGGGAGATGAATGAGCCAATTGTACGCTAGATATGATTTGGTGACCATATGAGGGCCAGATTGTGAATTTAGCTAGTACACTGGGGTTAACACCCCTACTCTTACAATAAGTGCCATGGGATCTTTAGTGACCACAGAGAGTCAGGACACCCATTTAACATCTCATCTGAAAGACAACCCCCTACACAGGGCAATGTCCACAATAACTGACCTGGGGCATTGGGATATTTTTTTAGACCAGAGGAAAGAGTGCCTCCTACTGGCCCTCCAACACCACTTCCAGCAGCATCTGGCCTCCCATCCAGGGACCAACCTTGCTTAGCTTCAGAAGCAAGCCAGCAGTGGGATGCAGGGAGGTATGCTGCTGTTGGGCTAAGAAAGACACACTGAGAGGCTGTCTAAAACATGGCTCTGAGCACATACTGTATTTATCCACAAGGCTAGTTTATAAAGTTGGGTCTGAAGTGAAATTGTTGTTGGCCCCATTCCAAATCAATACTATGCCCTTCTCTCCTCCTCCCCTATGCCCTTGTTGACTCCCCCTCGCGAACATGAAAGCAGTGGGTTGGTATGAAGGGTATGGAAACAGCCCTAGACCTTTAGACACTTGTTCTGTGAAGCCATGGTATACATTGATCATGTGACCCTGGCTCTTTGAAGTCATGATGTGTACAGTGGTAGTCCACCAAACAGAGCACCAGGAGACCATTCTCCACAGGGTAGTTAGAGATCAAGGGATATCCTCCCTCAAGCCGTCTCCAAAGCCTTTGATACTTCTCCCTGGTGTGATGGGATTGAAGCTCAGTCACAGCACAGTAGTCCCTGTGTGGTGGAACGATGCCTTTAGTCCCTAATGCCACTGCAGGCTATTGCTCTTTTACTTCAGTAAACATCAATTTCCAAAGTATCCTTTCCCATAACCATGTTTTCCCCTTATATTCCAGGCCCTCCAGAATATGTGCTAAGGAAAACATATTCATTAGCCTAATGCACAGATGCAAAATGTATTTTCTTACTTCGTGTTTTTATGATTTATTGCGCGGCACAAATGTGAAATTGAGTATATGGCTATAAGTTATTTAAGTGATTTAGAGGTTGACACAGAGAGCTTTTTTTGTGGTTTATGATTTATGTGAAATTGATTATATGAGTATAAGCATATTACCTTATGATAATATAAGTAATTTAAGTGATTTAGGGATCTGGGAGCCAATGCTTGCATACACAGTAGCAGGCTCCTCAGGTTCAGCACTGTAGCAGAGCAGACTGCCACTGCTGAGGTCTGAGTCCCATCACTCTGACTGGCTGGAGAGAGAGGGGAGGTGGCAGTACTGTGGTAAAGTTGGTCATTTATTGTGGTCAGTTGTGAATGGTCTTTGTTCAATAGATTTGATGATGTATCCGACTGTTATAGGCTGTTGGTATAGTTAAGGGAAATCGAATTACATTACTTGTGGTAAATGTGAATTCATTATGGGTGTGTTCGTCAATTCAATCTGGAGTGCCAGAGTGTGCTCAGAGTGCGCTCTGGACATTCCTAGTGTTCAGAGCGCACACTGGATGCTCTGCCCGAGGAGTAGGGTTGATCCAAGTGTTCTGACCTCACAACTGCAGTCAAGCACCCAAGCTAACTGGCTAACGTTGGCTAGCTTGCTAGCTACTTCCAGACACAATTGAGAGAACACCTCACTCAGACCATTTTACTGCACTAGCAGGGCTGGTTAGGCTGTTTTCATGTTATCCAGAGCGTTGGTGACTGTAACTGTGCTGCTGGCAACAATTTCATTACGCTTTTTTTGGCAGATGTTTACCGACACTAGCCATTGGTTGTATATAAAGTATTGTAGTTACATCATCAATCTGATGATGTTATTGGTGAAATGTGTGTGTTAAAGTGAGGTCATATAAAATGTGCTAATGGTCAAAGATATGGAGATCCCAGTGTTGTAGTAGGATAGACTTTACCTCTTGGTTTTGTGTTGATCACATTCATTGGTGTTGATCAGTGATAGCCAGGTTACAGGGTGTTATGGAGGTCCCTGTGGTGTACGATATCCTGTGTGATGATCAGTGATCATCTTGAGAGGACACTTCTCCTCAGACAAGGACCTCCCGGCCCAGAGATTGGCTGGCCTTTCATCATCACAGACACCACTGTGGTAACGGTGGCAGGAGCTTCATTAAGGGCCTCGTTAAATCCCCCGTTAAGCCACGTCATTAAGGATCGGTCATTAATGACCCTTGGTTATTAGGAACCCTGAGTGAGCAACCGTCTCTTCTGGTGATCTTGGCCAGCTGACTGTGCAGGCCAATTAGGCCAAACCAAAACATCCAGGATGAAGACAGAATAACTCCAAGCTAAAACTCCCAAAATAACTAATACAGGGTGTACTATAAGTGCAGTATTCTTGACAACCTTAAAGCCCCCCAGTATCAGTGACAACCTTAAAGACCCCTAGCTGTTCCACAGTGACTCAGGTCTCAGGTCTATTCCCAATCCTGCTCCCTTCCCACAACATTGTTTCGCTGCCAATTTATTTGGAATAAAGTGTTAGTAAGACTAGGAGCATTAACCTCTGCTCAATTTCTATAAATTATTCTCTGAAATTGGCAGTGAAATCATGTTTTGGAAGGAGGAGTGACATAATAAACTCAGCAAAAAAAGAAACGTCCCTTTTTTCAGGACCCTGTCTTTCAATGATAATTCCTAAAAATCAAAATAACTTCACAGATCTTCATTGTAAAGGGTTTAAACACTGTTTCCCATGCTTGTTCAATGAACCATAAGCAATTAATGAACATGCACCTATGGAACGGTCGGACACTAACAGCTTACAGACGGTAGGCAATTAAGGTCACAGTTATGAAAACTTAAGACACTAAAGAGGCCTTTCTACTGACTCTGAAAAACACCAAAAGAAAGATGCCCAGGTTCCCTGCTCATCTGCGTGAACGTGCCTTAGGCATGCTGCAAGGAGGCATGAGGACTGCAGATGTGACCAGGGCAATAAATTGCAATGTCCGTACTGTGAGACGCCTAAGACAGCGCTACAGGGAGACAGGACGGACAACTGATCGTCCTCGCAGTGGCAGACCACGTGTAACAACACCTGCACAGGATCGGTACATCCGAACATCACACCTGCAGGACAGGTACAGGATGGCAACAACAACTGCCAGAGTTACACCAGGAACGCACAATCCCTCCATCAGTGCCCAGACTGTCCGCAATAGGCTGAGAGAGGCTGGACTGAGGGCTTGTAGGCCTGTTGTAAGGCAGGTCCTCACCAGACATCACCGGCAACAACATCACCTATGGGCACATACCCACCCTCGCTGGACCAGACAGGACTTGTAAAAAGTGCTCTTCACTGACGAGTCGCGGTTTTGTTTCACCAGGGGTGATGGTCGGATTCGCGTTTATCGCCGAAGGAATGAGCGTTACATTGAAAGAGGCCTTTCTACTGACTCTGAAAAACACAGAAAGAAAGATGCCCAGCGTCCCTGCTCATCTGCGTGAACATGCCTTAGGCATGCTGCAAGGAGGCATGAGGACCGCAGATGTGGCCAGGGCAATACATTGCAATGTCCATACTGTGAGACGCCTAAGACAGCACTACAGGGAGACAGGACGGACAGCTGATCATCCTCGCAGTGGCAGACCACGTGTAACAACACCTGTACAGGATCGGTACATCCGAACATCACACCTGCGGGACAAGTACAGGATGGCAACTGCCCGAGTTACACCAGGAACGCACAATCCCCCTCTGTGCTTAGACTGTCCGCAATAGGCTGAGAGAGGTTGGACTGAGGCCTTGTAGGCTTGTTGTAAGGCAGGTCCTCACTAAACATCACCGACAACAACATCACCTATGGGCACAAACCCACCCTCGCTGGACCAGACAGCGAGTTACAACTGCCCGAGTTACACCAGGAACGCACAATCCCTCCATCAGTGCTCAGACTATCCGCAATAGACTGAGAGAAGTTGGACTGAGGGCTTGTAGGCCTGTTGTAAGGCAGGTTCTCACCAGACATCACCGACAACAACATAACCTATGGGCACAAACCCACCCTCGCTGGACCAGACAGGACTGGCAAAAAGTGCTCTTCACTGACGAGTCACGGTTTTGTCTCACCAGGGGTGATGGTTGGATTCGCGTTTATCGTTGAAGGAACGAGCTTTACGTCGAGGCCTGTACTCTGGAGCAGGATCGATTTGCAGGTGGAGGGTCGGACATGGTCTGTGGCGGTGTGTCACAACATCATCGGACTGAGCTTGTTGTCATTGCAGGCAATCTCAACTCTGTGAGTAATAGGTGAAGATATCCTCCTCCCTTATGTGGTACCCTTCCTGCAGGCTCATCCTGACATGACCCTCCAGCATGACAATGCCACCAGCCATACTGCTCATTCTGTGCATGATTTCCTGCAAGACAGGAATGTCAGTGTTCTGCCATGGCCAGCGAAGAGCGCGGATCTCAATCCCATTGAGCACGTCTGGGACCTGTTGGATTGGAGGGTGAGGGCTAGGGCTAGGGATATTTCCCCCAGAAATGTCCGGGAACTTGCAGGTGCCTTGGTGGAAGAGTGGGGTAACATCTCACAGCAAGAACTGGCAAATCTGGTGCAGTCCATGAGGAGGAGATGCACTACAGTACTTAATGCAGCTGGTGGCCACACCAGATAATGACTGTTACTTTTGATTTTGACCCTCCCTTTGTACAGGGACACATTATTATTCAATTTCTGTTAGTCACATGTCTGTTGAACTTGTTCAGTTTATGTCTCAGTTGTTGAATCTTGTTATGTTCATACAAATATTTACACATGTAAAGTTTGCTGAAAATAAACGCAGCTGACAGTGAGAGGACGTTTCTTTTTTTGCTGAGTTTAGTAGTATAAATCCCTCACACAGTCACCGCAGCTGGACAGTTTTCTCATGGCTTCTTTGAAAGAAATATTGTAAGAATGCTCAACCGGTGTCGCTCATTCATCCGACAGAAACTTTCAACCGGTTTTCCCCATTAAGCAGTGGGTCGGAGTCAGAGGCCGAGCCTTCTCTGGTCTCTCTTCCACCCGTTACGGGGTCATAGCCTTCCACCATTAGCTTTGACAAATTGAAAACCCTAGTCATTGGCGACTCCATTACCCGCAGTATTAGACTTAAAAAGAATCATCCAGCGATCATACATTGTTTACCAGGTGGCAGGGCTACCGACGTTAAGGCTAATCTGAAGATGGTGCTGGCTAAGGCTAAAACTGGTGAGTGTAGAGAGTATAGAGATATTGTTATCCACGTCGGCACCAATGATGTTGGATGAAACAGTCAGATGTCACCAAGCGCAACATAGCTTCAGCGTGTAAATCAGCTGGATTTCAGCAAAAATTTGATTTGATTTGATTTGAAAGATGTGTCGGCATCGAGTAATTGTCTCTGGCCCCCTCCCAGTTAGGGGGAGTGATGAGCTCTACAGCAGTCTCACAACTCAATCGCTGGTTGAAAACTGTTTTCTGCCCCTCCCAAAAGATAGAATTTGTAGATAATTGGCCCTCTTTCTGGGACTCACCCACAAACAGGGCCAAGCCTGGCCTGCTGAGGAGTGACAAACTCCATCCTAGCTGGAGGAGTGCTCTCATCTTATATATGAACATAGACAGGGCTCTAAACTGAATTTACTGTGTTAAATGAGGCGGAGGTGTTGCTAACATTTACGATAGCAAATTTCAATTTACAAAAAAAAAGGACTCCATTTTCGTCTTTTGAGCTTCTAGTCATGAAATCTATGCAGCCTAATCAATCGCTTTTTATAGCTACTGTTTACAGAACTCCTGGGCCGTATACAGCGTTCCTCGCTGAGTTCCCTAAATTCCTATCGGACCTTGTAGTCATGGCAGATAATAATGTCTCCGGACCTACTCACTGCCACAGTCATACTCTGGACCTAGTTTTGTCCCGTGGAATAAATATTGTGGATCTTAATGTTGTTCCTCCTAATCCTGGACTATCGGACCACCGTTTTATTACGTTTGCAATCGCAACAAATAATCTGCTCAAACCCCAACCAAGGATCATCAAAAGCTGCGCTATAAATTCTCTGACAACCCAAAGATTCCTAAATACCCTTCCAGACTCCCTCCACCTACCCAAGGATGTCAGAGTGCAAAAATCAGTTAACCACCTAACTGAGGAAATACATTTAACCTTGCGTAATACCCTAGATGCAGTCGCACCCTAAAAACAATAAACACTTTTCATAAGAAACTAGCTCTCTGGTATACAGAAAATACCTGAGCAATGAAGCAAGCTTCCAGAAAATTGGAACGGAAATGGCACTACACCAAACTGGAAGTCTTCCAATTAGCTTGGAAAGACAACACCGTGCAGTATCGAAGAGCCCTCACTGCTGCTCGATCATCCTATTTTTCCAACTTAATTTAGGAGAATGAGAACAATCCAACATTTATTTTTGATACCGTCGCAAAGCTAACTAAAAAGCAGCATTCCCAAGAGAGGATGGCTTTCACTTCAGCAGTGATAAATTCATGAACTTCTTTGAAGAAAAGATCATGATCATTAGAAAGCAAATTACGGACTCCTCTTTAAATCTGTGTATTTCTCCAAATTTCAGTCATCCTGATTCTGCACAAAACTGCCAGGACCTAGTTTTTTAATACTATATCTCTTGACACATAGATGAAAATGTCCCGGCCTCTAAACCTTCAAGCTGCATACTGGACCCTATTCCAAACAAACTACTGAAAGAGCTGCTTCCTGTGCTCCGCCCTCCTATGTTGAACATAATAAACGCCTCCCTATCCACCGGATGTGTATCAAACTCACTAAAAGTGGCAGTAATAAAGCCTCTCTTGAAAAAGCCAAACCTTGACCCAGAAAATATAAAAAACTATCGGCCTATATCAAATCTCCCATTCCTCTCAAAAATTTTAGAAAAAGCTGTTGCGCAGCAACTCACTGCCTTCCTGAAGACAAACAACGTATACGAAACGCTTCAGTCTGGTTCTAGACCCCGTCATAGCACTGAGACTGCACTCGTGAAGGTGGTAAATGACCTTTAATGGCGTCAGACCAAGGTTCTGCATCTGTCCTCGTGCTCCTAGACCATAGTACTGTTTTTGATACTATCGATCACCACAGTCTTTTGGAGAGATTGGAAACCCACATTTTTCTATACGGACAAGATCTGGCCTGGTTTAGATCTTATCTGTGGGAAAGATATCAGTTTGTCTCCGTGGATGGTTTGTCCTGTGACAAATCAACTGTAAATTTCGGTGTTCCTCAAGGTTCCGTTTAAGGACCACTAGTGTTTTCACTATACATTTTGCCTCTTGGTGATGTCATTCAGAAACATAATGTTAACTTTCACTGCTATGCGGATGATACACAGCTGTACATTCCGATGAAACACGGTGAAGCCCCAAAATTGCCTGTGTTTCAGACATAAGGAAGTGGATAGCGGGAAATGTTTTACTTTTAAACTCGGACAAAACAGAGATGCTAGTTCTAGGTCACAAGAAACAAAGAGATCTTCTGTTGGATCTGACAGTTAATCTCAATGATTGTCCAGTTGTCTCAAATAAAACTGTGAATGACCTTGGCGTTACTCTGGACCCTGAACTCTCTTTTGACAAACATGTCAAGACTGTTTTAAGGACAGCTTTTTTCCATCTACGTAACATTGCAAAAATCTGAAACTTTCTGTCCAAAAATTATGCAGAAAAATGTATCCATGCTTTTGCCACTTCTAGATTAGACTACTGCAATGCTCTACTTTCCGGCTACACGGATAAAGCATTAAATAAACTCCAGTTAGTGCTAAACACGGCTGCTAGAATCTTGACTAGAACCAAAACATTTTATCATATTGCTCCAGTGCTAGCCTCTCTACACTGGCTTCCTGTTAAGGCTAGGGCTGATTTCAAGGTTTTACTACTAACCTACAAGGGATTACATGGGCTTGCTCCTACCTATAATTCCGATTTGGTCCTGCCGTACATACCTACACATACGCTACGGTCACAAGACGCAGGCCTCCTTATTGTCCCTAGAATTTCTAAGCAAACAGCTGGAAGCAGGGCTTTCTCCTATAGAGCTCCATTTTTATGGAATTGTCAGCCTATCCATTTGAGAGACGCAGACTCGGTCTCGACCTTTAAGTCTTTATTGAAGACTCATCTCTTCAGTAGGTCCTATGATTGAATGTAGTCTGGCCCAGGGGTGTGAAGGTGAATGGAAAGGCACTGGAGCGACAAACCACCCTTGCTGTCTCTGTCTGGCCGGTTCCCCTCTCTCCACTGGGATTCTCTGCCTCTAACCCTATTACGGGGTCTGAGTCACTGGCTTACTGGTGCTCTTCCATGCCGTCCCTAGGAGGGGTGCGTCACTTGATTGGGGGTTGTCCGGGTTGACGCCCCCCTTGGGTTCGTGCCGTGGGGGAGATCTTTGTGGGCTATACTCAGCCTTCTCTGAGGGTAGTAAGTTGGTGGTTCGAAGATATCCCTCTAGTGGTGTGGGGGCTGTGCTATGGCAAAGTGGGTGGGGTTATATCCTGCCGGACAGGGCAACAGTGTCTCCCGACCCCTCCTGTCTCAGCCTCCAGTATTTATGCTGCAATAGTTTGTGTCGGGGGGCTAGGATCAGTCTGTTATATCTGGAGTATTTCTCCTGTCTTATCCAGTGTCCTGTGTGAATTTAAGTATCCTCCCTCTAACTCTCTCTCTCTCTCTTTCTCTTTCTCTTTTCTCTCTTCTCCCGGAGGACCTGAGCCACAGGACCATGCCTCAGGACTACCTGGGCTGATGACTCCTTGCTGTCCCCAGTCCACCTGCTGTCCCCAGTCCACCCCAGTCCACTTGCTGCTGTTCCAGTTTCAACTGTTCTGCCTGCGGCTATGGAACCCTGACCTGTTCACCGGACGTGCTATCTTGTCCCGGACCTGCTGTTTTCGACTCTCTCTCTACCGCACCTGCTGTCTCTAACTCTGAATGATCGGCTATGAAAAGCCAATTGACATTTACTCCTGAGGTGCTGACCTGTTGCACCCTCTACAACCACTGTGATTATTATTATTTGACCCTGCCGGTCATCTATAAACGTTTGAACATCTTGGCCATGTACTGTTATAATCTCCACCCGGCACAGCCAGAAGAGGACTGGCCACCCCTCAGAGCCTGGTTCCTCTCTAGGTTTCTACCTAGGTTTCCGCCTTTCTAGGGAGTTTCTCCTAGCCACCGTGCTTCTACATCTGCATTGCTTGCTGTTTGGCGTTTTAGGCGGAGTTTCTGTATAGCATTTTGTGACATAGGCTGATGTAAAAAGGGCTTTATAAATACATTTGTTTGATTGAGAGGATGAACCAGGAGCTGGGGAGGCTCCTGAGGAGCCACTGCCAGGACCGGCAGGGAGAATGGGCCCGATTCCTTCCCTGGGCGGAGTATGCCCAGAATTCGTTACGTCACTCCTCAACCGGGCTGATTCCCTTCCAGTGTGTTCTGAGTTATCAGCCGGCCCTGGACCCCGGGCCAGACCGAAGCTCCTGCAGTGGATGAGTGTTTCAGGCACACATAAGAAGTGTGGAGGTATGCCCATGTAAGACTCCAGCGCGCCATCCACCGTCAGAAGGAGCAGGCGAATCGCCACCACAGGGAGGCTCCCATGTTCCATCCTGGTGATCGCGTCTGGCTCTCCACCAGGAACCTCCCACTCCGCCTGCCCTGCAAGAAGCTGAGCCCCCGGTTTGTGGGGCCGTTCAAGGTTCTCCAGAGGGTCAACGAGGTGACATATAGATTACAGCTCCCCAGTGACTACCGTATCTCACCTTCCTTTCATGTCTCCCTTCTCAGGCCGGTGGTTCCTGGTCCCCTGGCTGAGGCTGTCCCCCACGACAACCCCTCCGTATCCCCTGGATGTCAAAGGTGGTCCCGCCTATACCGTCAGATCCCTACTGGACTCCCGATATCGTGGGGGTCGGCTCCAGTACCTAGTGGACTGGGAGGGTTACGGTCCAGAGGAGCGGTGTTGGGTTCCGGTGAAGGACATTCTGGATCCCAACATCATCCGGGATTTCCACCTTCGCAGCCCATTTCCACCTTCGCAGCCCATTCTGGATCCCAACATCATCCGTGATTTCCACCTTCGCAGACCGGCCCCTCCTCACCCTCGGGGCCATCCCCCTTGCCGGTGTCCCCCTGCGGCTGGAGTCGTACGTCTACTCCCGCTCCTCTCCTCTCTACTCTGTATTCTATCAGTATTCCATTTCACACTGTCTCTGTTAGAATTTGAAAGCCCCATTACAGAACATGTGATGACAACAGAAGTTACATTCATAATTATCACCAGGCTGAGATGCTGGCTCCACCAGTAGATAACATAGACATCCAGTACAGCACCGTGCACAGACTGTCTGCCACCAGGGAACTGTGGCATTAACCATGTTTAATGTACAACAATCAATGTTTAGGGTTAGGGTTATTTATAGCATCGTAATCTGAGTGTGTGTGTGTGTGTGTGTGTGTGTGTGTGTGTGTGTGTGTGTGTGTGTGTGTGTGTGTGTGTGTGTGTGTGTGTGTGTGTGTGTGTGTGTGTGTGTGTGTGTGTGTGTGTGTGTGTGTGTGTTCATGTGCGTGTGTCCATGTCTCTCTGTGTCTGTTGGCTAAGACCTTGAACTCGGTATACAAGCACTGGGAGTCTATATAGTATTCATCATGCTCCTCCATCAGAGTTCTCTCTATCCATAATCATGTCTCTAATAAGGAGAAGCAAAACATCATGCTCCCATTGATCTTCAGTGTGTTCCAGCTAAGCCTGTAGCCTGTAGCCTGTAGCCTGTAGCCTGTAGCCTGTAGCCTGTACTGGGCCAGAACCGGAAGATTAAACATTCATAAGAGCATTAAGATGTACAAGAGCATTATCCATGTATGTACATCGCTGATACACTCTGATACAAATTACGCACACACACATACCCACACCCGTGCACACACACACACCGGTACGCACACAAACACAATTGGTGTTCTGGGAGGACTCCAAGTGTCAGCAATATCATATGGCGTGTGTGTGGTCTGGCTGTGTTCCCTCATAGAGCTCAATACAATCTGCAGGCATAAATACCTGCTCCCCAGAGCATGTTTGCACTAATGACTTACAATGCTGGCCATCTGTACCACTGGACATTCAGCTCAGTTCATGCATCTTGTCCTTGCCCGTTCTGTATCAATTTGGGCAATTTTTCATCTATCGTACATCATGTACTATAAGGCCTGCCTGAAGTGCCCAAATGAAGCATTTCCTAATAGTCAGTAGGCTACTTACAGACTTCTCTCTGTCGGAGAGGGCCCCATGCCTGGCTGTCTGTACAGCTGGATATAAAACGTGAAGCAATTTGGCCTAAGCGTTTATAAAATAGGATCTGCAGACAGTGAGACATTTCCTACAGAGCGGGGCTTTTTTCCCCATCTATCTTTTTCTCACAGTGCTGTCTGACAGCCCACAGCACTCACACAGGATCATTACTATTCATTTACTCAGCAGACTGGCCACACTGACTTAAACAGTAGCCATCTACACACAGCAGCGTATACAACACACTACTCTAAGGCTAAGTAGAGGGAGAGCTTGAGTACGCTCATGTCTAGTCAACGTGACCTAACCCACATCCACAGTAAGTCTCTGAAAACCAAAGGAGCAGGATGAATAAGGCTACACGATTGCTATAATGAATTATCAGAGTGAAGGGGGAGAAATATAGCCGCTGTTAGTGTTTTGAGGTGGTAAATGTAATAGTGATAAATCTATGCTCGTAAGATGTAAATCACCCAGATTGCAATATCATTCTACCGGACCTACTGGAATGCTGGCCACGAGAGAGTGGACATTGACAGGTCCTGACCTGGAGTGAAATGAGATAAAACTTTGACTACATTCATTCTCATGAATGCTAGTTATGACTGGTCCCAGGGGCCTGTATGGTTCAAGAGCTTTAGTCGAGCCTCAGTGCCTCATTGATTAATACACGTTTTCGTGGGGATTGGAAGGCACCAGAGTAGACTGGGCTGATGTAAATCAATTCCAATTGAAGGTTTATTTCACATACAATACAAACCCGCAGCTCCTAAAGACAATGAAATAGTACCACTGGTATATATAAAGGGAATACAGGTTAGGGTTGAATTATGACAGTTTAGTACAGGGGTCTCCAACTGTGTTTCTGGGGAGCTACAGTGCATTGGAAGGTACTCAGACCCTTTGACCTTTTCCACATTTTGTTACGTTACAGCCTTATTCTAAAATGGATTAAGAAGAGGTTGTCTACACACAATTCCTCATAATGACCCCATAAAATTGTTTCTTTTATATATTTTGCAAATTTATAAAAAATAAGAAACAGAAATATCCTATCTACATAAGTATTCAGACCCTTTGCTATGAGACTCAAAATATATGTTTCTACAACTTGATTGGAGTCCACCTGTGGCAAATTCAATTGATTGGACATGATTTGGAAAGCACACACCTGTCTATATAAGGTCCCACAGTTGACAGTGCATGTCAGCGCAAAAACCAAGCCATGAGGTCGAAGGAATTGTTCATAGAGCTTTGAGACAGGATTGTGTTGAGGCACAGATCTGGGGAAGGGTACCAAACAATTCTGAAGCATTGAAGGTCCCCAAGAACACAGTGGCCTCCATCATTCTTAAATGGAAGAAGTTTGGAACCACCAAGACTCTTCCTAGACTCTTCAATGCCACCAAGACTCTTCCTAGAGCTGGCCGCCCGGCCAAACTGAGCAATTGGGGGAGAAGAGCCTTTGTCAGGGAGGTGACCAAGAACCCGATGGTCACTCTGATAGAGTTTCAGAGTTCCTCTGTGGAGATGGGAGAACCTTCCAGAAGGACAACCATCTCTGCAGCGCTCCACCAATCAGGCCTTTATGGTAGAGTGGCCAGACGGAAGCCACTTCTCAGTAAGGCACATAACAGCCCGCTTGGAGTTTGCCAAAAGGCACCTAAAGGACTCTCAGACCATGAGAAACAATCTTCTCTGCTCTGCTGAAACTAAGATTGAACTCTTTGGCCTGAATGCCAGGGCGTCACATCTGGAGGAAACCTGGCACCATCCCTACGGTGAAGCATGGTGGTGGCAGCATCATGCTGTGGGGATGTTTTTCAGCAGCAGCGACTGGGAGACTAGTCAGGATCGAGGGAAAGATGAACATAGCAAAGTACAGTGGTTGCTCCACTAAAAGTTTTGCGATTATGCTGCGGGATTTAGAGGTAATTTGTTGTTTAGTACGGTACCCTACGTCACCACTTCATTGCTCCAGACCAGCGCAAGGGGGAGTTAGATCACTGATTATGCTTTTGGGTCCTACTGTGTCTCTAACTGACAATGAATGGGCGACATAAACCTAAATAGAAACTGATAATTGTGCACGACTTCAGTATTACTTACTAAAACTGTTGTTACACTAAGGTTTTTATTATTTCATTTTATTAGGATTATTTTGCTCTTACTGTAGCCCACTCCCGACCAGTCACCTTATACAGTGCCTGATCGGCGCAACGGTCTAAGACACTGCACAGCAGTGCAAGCCGTGTTGCTACAGATGCTGGTTCAATATTTGTGCTGCCCTCGACTGGGAGACACATGAGATGATTGCAGGTTTTTGGTTTCTCTCCCTCTAAAAACAGAAATAAATCATTCTAAATAACAAACTGGCTATATTTACAAATTAGTAACAATGTCTCACCCCATGTTTAAGAATGGCCTTTTCTCGCTCATTTTACGTTATTTGAAAACAAAATCATCTCCAAAATATTGTTATTTTTTAAACAAAGCTATTATTATTATTATTAGTTGAGAATGATATAAAAGCCCATTGGATATTCTCACAGATATATTATTAACCCTGTTATTAACCCTGTTATTAGCAGGACAATATATTTTGGATATATTGGTCATGGCTCCCGAGTGGCACACAATGGGATTGCCTTGCAGTTCTCCAGCCGTATCCACTGAAAGCACGCGAGGTTCAAGGCACAAGGGCAGGGGGCACGGGATGGGCCGCAGAGCCGCACACAGAAGACCGACCTAGCCCATGGGGAAGGGAGGACGAGGAAGGGGGAGGCGGGGTGGAACCCCACCCCGCCACGCTGGCAACACTTTAAGGGGAATTGCACTAATAATGGCACTGACTAGGGAAACGTTCCCATTGTTCTGTTCTTAGTGCCAGTCTACACATTCAAACTAAAACAATGTAACTAATAATGGCATCTTTATGCTTTCATTAATAAAATAATGATAAAAATACTCTTTCAAAATGCTGATGTTTATTTAGTTATGGATCCATAACAAATGACTATAGGAATAAATTTAATTGAATTACAGAAATATCCTCCAAACCTCTATATGTAATTATTGGCTGAGAGTAGGCCTACCGTAGGCGACATGAGTCTCACCAGTATTGAGTAATGTGCTGTTAAAAGTGGTTTAGGTCTTATGTATTTAAAAAGCATATTGAAGTTAGAAGCAATAGCCTACAACTATTTTAGTACCATTTCGCACTGCTCTGAAACAAGCATGGGGACTGGTCTTGATAAATCAATGAGATTAAAATTTTCACTGAATCTCCGTTTGGGTATTGGTTAGACTAGAATGAGAAAATTAAGGTGTAGAAATGTTATGCTCTTAGTGTAACCTTTATTTTACTGGGCAAGTCAGTTAAGAACAAATTCTTATGTACAAGGACAGCCAACTCCTTCCACCCCGTTGGGGAATTGAACCCCGGTATCCCGCGTTCCTGCATGACACGGGGATTCTTTAGCTAAATAGCCCTATACTGTACTCCCGACCGTCACGTTGTACAGAGCCATATTTTCCGTTCCATCCTAACGGAGACGCAGAGGGTTTTTCATTTTTCTTGGAATAGAAACACCATAACATTAATTAAATTAATTAAGCAAGTACCAGTCAAAAGTTTAGACACACCTACTCATTCCAGGGTTTTTCTTTATTTTTACTATTTTCTACATTGTAGAATAATAGTGAAGACATCACAACAACGAAATAACACTTTTTTTTACCTTAATTTAACTAGGCAAGTCAGTTAACCTCTTGACGCTGGGGTCAGTTTTTTTATTTATTTTTATTTAAATAACGTTCCCAAGGTAAACGGACTATTTCTCAGGTCCAGATAGTAGAATATGCATATAATTTACAGATTAGGATAGAAAACACTCCAAAGTTTCCAAAACTGTCAAAATATTGTCTGTGAGTATAACAAAACTGATTCTGCAGGCGAAAACCTGAGAAAATCTAACCCGGAAGTGATTATTTTTTTTAATCAGTGTTTCCTTGCCCGTCTTTCTTCCATTTAAAGGGGTATCAACCAGATTCCTTTTCCAATGGCTTCCTCAGGCTGTGACCAGGCTTTAGACATAGTTTCAGGCTTTTATTTTGAAAAATGAGCGAGATTTTTCAAAAGTAGTCAGGTGTCCTTTGATTAGTTCCTGCGCGCGAGAGGGGTAGCTCTCCATTTTCTTTCTCTCTTTTATTGAATAGGTTACGGTCCGGTTAAAATATTATCGATTATGTTTGTTAAAAACAACCTGAGGATTGATTATAAAAAACATTTGACATGTTTCTACGAACATTACGGATACTTTTTGGAATTTTCGTCGAACGGAACGAGGATTTGGTTTTCTGAACATAACGCGCAACCCAAATGGTGTTTTTTTGTTATAAAAGTAATATTTATCGAACAAAAATAACATTTATTGTGTAACTGGGAGTCTCGTGAGTGCAAACATCCGAAGATTATCAAAGGTAAGCGATTAATTTTATTGCTTTTCTGACTTTCGTGACCATGCTAATTTGGGGCTAGCTGTTCTAGCATTGATTGATACACTCACAAAAGCTTGGATTGCTTTCGCTGCAAAGCATATTTTCAAAATCTGACACGATAGGTGGATTAACAACAAGCTAAGCTGTGTTTTGGTATATTTCACTTGTGATTGCATGATTATAAATATTTTTTGTAATATTTTGCGCCCTGCAATTCAGCGGTTGTTTAGGAAAATAATCCCGCTAAAGGGATCCGTAGTGCAGAGAAGTTAAGAACAAAGTCTTATTTTCAATGACAGCCTAGGAAGAGTGGGTTAATTGCCTTGTTCAGGGGCAGAATGACAAAATTTTACCTTGTCAGCTTGGAGATTCGATCTTTCGGTTACAAGGCCAACGCTCTAACCACTAGTCTACCTGCCACCCCATGGAATTAGTTAAGAACAAATTCTTATTTACAAGGACATCCTACTCCTTCCTCCCCATCGTTGAATTGAACCCCAGTCGCCCACGTGCCTGCATTCTCTAGTACAGCCACTACTGAAGGCTATCAAATGCTTCTCAAAGATGCCCACTGGTGGTCAAACTAGCACTAACTAGCATTAATGGTACCAGTGGTTCACACTGCAACTTTTAAAGAATGAACCACTGTACAGAGAACCTGCTCCAGACCGCTCAGGACCTCAGACTGGGGGAGAACGTTCACCTTCCAACAGGACAACGACCCTAAGCACACAGCTGAGATAACCCAGGAGTGGCATTGGGACAAGTCTCTGACTGTCCTTCCGTGGCCCAGCCAGAGCCCGGACTTGAACCCGATCTAACATCTCTGGAGAGACCTGAAAATAGCTGTGCAGCAACGCTCCCCATCCAACCTGAAAGAGCTTGAGAGGATCTGCAGAGAAGAATGGGAGAAACTCCACAAATACAGGTGTGCCAAGCTCATAACTTCATACCCAAGAAGACCCGAGGCTGTAATCGCTGCCAAAGGTGCTTCAACAAAGTACTGAGTAAAGGGTCTGAATACTTACGTAAATGTGATATTGCAGGTTTTTATTTTTTATACATTTACAAAAAATTCTAAAAACCTGTTTTTGCTTTGTCATTATGAGTTATTGTGTGTAGATTGATGAGAAAAAACAACAACAATTTAATCAATTTTAGAATAAGGCTGTAACATAACAAAATGTGGAAAAAGTCAAGGAGACTGTATACTGTTTATGTTGCAGTAAACCTGATTCAACTAATCATGGTCTTCCATCTTGACCAAGGTTACTTGGATCAGGTTTGCCAGTTGTAGGGTTCAGAGTTGGAGTTGAAGACCCCTGGTACAGAAAAAGACACAAAAAATGCTTCATAGAACTAATGAACAAGTTAATAATGTTTCCTCTTACCCTTCCGATGAGCACAGGTTCCGGCCCACTGTACTCCTCAATTACAAAGAACTGGTTCCAGATCCAACTCCTTCTGCTGCGGGACCGAGTTCCCTCCCCCTCCGTCTGCCCAGGCCCCTCTTCCTCCTCCTCATCTGACTCCGCCTCTTGGAACACCAGGCCCCAGCCATTACCGGGCTCGGACTCGACTGTCATCACCCCACTGGCTGCCTTGTCCTGGCCAACCCCCCAGTATGGGTCTGGGCGGAGTTTGAGGACATGGCTGCTGTTGATTAACTCTGTAGCGCCAACTACAGGGTCTTGAGTGGCACTTGGACTCAGGATCTTGAGTCGTGGTCCGGCTGTGTGAAGAAGACTCTCCTCGAAACCTTGAGTCCCCTTTCCCTGGGGCTGCAGGGTGAACACTGAGGGATGGCCAGCATCTGTCTGAGAAGGGACGTTTGAGGGAAGATGCTTGGTCGTGGCTGGAGGGTAAGTCTGGCTGTTGGTCACCTCCCTCTCAGTGTTGAGACTGACCTCATTCATAGGCAGTGACAGAGGGTGAGAGATGTGCTTGTTCATCCAGGTGTCTGTGCTATCTGAACCCCTCATCTCAGAGTTGTCCTTTCCCACACCAGAATCTGGAGAGGCTACACTTAAAGTGTGAACCGCCTCTTCTGGACTGAAATCAGCATTTGTCACAGCGCTTACATGTGGCAGAGCAGTTTGGTTATCCAATGTGAAATGGTTTTGAGTGACAGCCATGTCTTGCTTCGGTAATTTCAGGGCCTCCAACGGGCTGCGATCCACATCAATCAAATCTCTCTTTCTGCTTCGGCTGCTCTTGCTCTGAATCTGTGAGTTCACAATCTTCACCAGGTTCTCTTTTGACAGTAGTTTCAGGACACCGTAGCTGCCGATTGGGTTTAAGTTTCTTGTTGAATCTTTAGTGAGTCCTCTGCCTGGCAGCCCCGTGGTGTGAACGCTCAGATCTGATCTGACTCTGGATCGGAGAAGGGATTTGAATCTGGTTTTATTGGAGTACATGTCTAGCCTGTGGTGGACTAAAAATACTTTCTCCATCCTCTCTGTCTTGGTGGGATATTCAGCGTTTTTGGTGCTGTTCCTACTCTTTCTAAGCCCTTTCTCCTGGATGGCTTCCCTGTCATTGAGTGACACAGACAGAGTTGACTCCCCTTTTTTGACAGGGTCTTCTTCCAAGTCTAACACGGGATTAGGTTTAAAAGTCTCCCTCTCCTTATTAGCTGTTATGGCTGCATGATTCTGGGGTATTTTGTAGCCACTATCAACCCACTGGTCATGACCAATCAAGTTTCTAAGAGTCACCATTGGCATCGCGTTTGAATCCACACTTGAATCCCATTGGTTCTCTACTCTGTTCTCCCCTAACTTCAGCAAGTGAGCCCCGCCCACCCCTCTTCTCCTGATGATATTAGTGGCTGAACCTTCTCTCATAAGCCCCTCCCACAGACATAGGGAGACCAATAGGAGCAGATTCCTGGTAATCATCTTGGCTTGTGGTGAGATGAGCTAATTTGAGTGACACTTGCTGTGAGGAAGTACTTGTTTTCCGGTTGTCTTCATTCTCTACTCTATTTCTCTTTCCTTGTATCCCCCTCACTCTTCCATTACGTGCCCTTCACACTAAGCTGGAGGGCAGGTGCCCTTCCCACAAAAAAATCACTATCTATTCACGGCTCCTCTCTGCTGTTTTTTCCCCTCTTGCAGAACGTCTCATTCAGTGTTCCACGGAGGGTTGAACAACCTGAGAGAAAAGATAAAGATAATTAAGTTAAAACTTTAATGCTAATTAAAAGTGGAGCAACACAGCAAGGTAAGTAGGAGAACTCACAGATGAACAAGCAGGACAGATCCACTAACGGAGCGGCAATCACATTTACACAAGCACTGGTGCGTTGCACGGTGAAGTCAGATAGCTGTTGTTACACTCTGTGACCATAGTGTTCAGTAGGTCGCACTGTGTTGTCACTCGCAATACTGATCCATGCTCTTAATTGTGTGTATTTTCTTGTAGTATTTGGAGTTCCTTTGTGAGTTGTGTAGTGTTTTTGTTTAACTATGTGCTGTCTTGTCTTGTGCAGTGTAGTGTGTTGGTGTGTAACGTTTGAGCAGTGTTGTGTTACAGACAGGCCCTGTCAGTAGTCATTGGGGCATGGCTGAGGTCTGAATATTCCTAAAAGATTCCTCCTTCACCCTTTGTCCTTCTCCCTCCCCCTCTTGCACTCTTTCCTTACTTCACTCTCTCCATTTAAACAACTTGTTTTCTTAGAAAAAACCTTGTACTACCCCTCCACCTCCTCCTCCCTGTCCTCCTCCTTGTCTTTTTCTCTTCCCACCTCTCCCACTCACCACCTCTCTCTATCTCAGCCTATCTATCCATGGCTGTCTCACCACCTCTCTCTATCTTAGCCTATCTATCCATGGCTGTCTCACCACCTCTCTCTATCTCAGCCTATCTATCCATGGCTGTCTCACCACCTCTCTCTATCTCAGTCTATCTATCCATGGCTGTCTCACCGCCTCTCTCTATCTCAGCCTATCTATCCATGGCTGTCTCACCGCCTCTCTCTATCTCAGCCTATCTATCCATGGCTGTCTCACCACCTCTCTCTATCTCAGTCTATCTATCCATGGCTGTCTCACCACCTCTCTCTATCTCAGCCTATCTATCCATGGCTGTCTCACCACCTCTCTCTATCTCAGCCTATCTATCCATGGCTGTCTCATTATCTTTCTCTGCCTCAGGTTTGTTTTAATATGCTGTCCCTTCCTCTGCTCGTCTTTCATCTCCTTTCCTCCTTCCGTGTCAATCATGGTGCTGTCGTAGCGTCCCTCACCCTCTATGCTCTCCGTAACTCCAATCAATCAGCCAATCCCTTCCCGTTGACGGCCCAGTGACATTGAAAATGACAGGTGACAGCCATATTGATGTCACACGATACCACTATAAAACCTATACAGTACTCATATATCAAGTGGAACATTTACTGACTAAAGTACCACAACACAAATTCCCAGGGTAACGTTAAACCAGTCGGAATATGGACGTGTGGTTGGATGAGGGGTTCATTACTGGTGTCAATTTGTGATGTTGTGTCAGAGACTGTGTTTTCCCAGTGATTTAACAGGGTCAGTGCAGTCCTTCAGCTGAACCAGGTAAGTACCTGGACTGTATTCTGCTGTCGAACAGAGTGGCTTAGACTGGTCTAGAGGGTGTGACTCTGTGTTTTAATGAGAGGATGATGTAACCTGTAGGACCATACATTGGTAGGGTTGGGAACATGGCAGGTTGATAACAGGTTGCATGTGTTACACATGCTGTGTCTATTGAAATATACCGGTCAATAATTGTCCTCATTCTGCCTCTGGTGACGTGCTTTACATCCCACACGGTATAAGGTAGAGGAGACGGGTTGGTTATCACAATGCTCATAACTACTCATCTGGAGCTTAGAAATGGCATTTTCCTCATCTAAATGTTTTGTGATGTTGGCATGTGTGAACAACATGGATCTCTACTAAACTAATCTCTAATAAACACATTTCTACATTCAACTCAATTCAGAGCACTGTCCAGGTTTTTACTTATAGGCATTGTGACAACCAACCTGTGTGACAACCAGCCCTGTCTCCTCTAGGCTTCCTCATCCAGAAACTGATGAGCTATAGTGTCCCCAGGAGGCTCCTCACTGTGGGGTAAAGGTGATTAAGGGGCATATGGTACGTGGACGGTGGAACACCCCCTCATCTTTTAACTTTCCTCTGCTTCCTGCCGTGTTCACCCCCCGGGTGAGTTTCTCACTGAACTGATTAATTGGGGCCATAAATATCTTAATACATTTTTCCCTTCCTTGGGCACCAAACTCAAATGATCTTTTGGTTCGTTAGTATTAGAGGCAGATCTCCACCATCGATCGCAGGGAGCCGCGGTGCAGTGAAGGCTGTCGCCAGCTTAACGAGACTGAAAATTCAAATTACGATTCACCTCCATCCGCACTGTCTGTCTCTCCCTTCCTCTCTTACACAAACATATTATCACAGCAGTACACCAGGACAGACAGCCTCCAAAACACAAACAAAATCAAAAAACTAAAACAGCCATTCACTTTCATTATTCAAGACACTGTATACAAAATGTTTTAATACAAATACATTTAAGTGATAATGCCCGAGAAGCCGGTGTTTGGAGGATATATTGGTACAGGTGTTGTTAGGCCCGAGACAATGTCGAGTGCCGGCAAACCGTGCCAATATATCCTCCAAACACCAACTTCAAGGGCATTATCTCTTTTATACAACGGGTTACCAACGCATTAAAAACATTATTTTGATGAATTTAGTCATACTATTTCATCCTTCCTCAAGATAGTCACGACACAAATCTAGGGTTGCTACCCAGGCCGGCTGGTCGTTCGTTCCATCGGTTTGGTTGCCCGAGACAATGTCGAGTGCCGGCAAACCATGCCAATATATCCTCCAAACACCAACTTCAAGGGCATTATCTCTTTTATACAACGGGTTACCAACGCATTAAAAACATTATTTTGATGAATTTAGTCATACTATTTCATCCTTCCTCAAGATAGTCACGACACAAATCTAGGGTTGCTACCCAGGCCGGCTGGTCGTTCGTTCCATCGGTTTGGTTGCCAGAGACGCGACCCAGTCATTCAGTCTTTTTGTTCTGTATCTATGGACGCGACCCAGTCGTTCATTCTAAGTGTTCTATTGCCATACTGGCTGGAAGCGTTCTTATCCCTTGTAATGATAGTCTTCGTTCTCCTCGTTTGAGGAGTAGGAAATGTCGGACCAAGATGCAGCGTGGTGAGTATTCATATTTATTTCTAATACTTTTAAGAAAGAACAAAACAATAAACAAACGAAATAAATAAACGAAGACGCTACAGTCCCGAAATAGTGAACACACGAACATGAACAACATAACAGGAACAATTTAAGCACGACAAAGACACAAGAATTAGCCGTACTGTAATTGTTCCTGTTATGTTGTTCATGTTCGTGTGTTCACTATTTCGGGACTGTAGCGTCTTCGTTTATTGTTTTGTTCTTTCTTAAAAGTATTCGAAATAAATATGAATACTCACCACGCTGCATCTTGGTCCGACATTTCCTACTCCTCAGACGAAGAGAACGAAGACTATCATTACAGAATCACCCACCAAAACCGGACCAGGCAGCGTGGTAACAGGCAGCAGCAACAGGAGCGGCAGCGATATCTGGAGAAATGGACTTGGGAGGAAATATTAGACGGCAAGGGACCATGGGAACAGCCGGGTGAATATCGTCGCCCCAAGGCAGAGCTGGAGACAGCGAAAGCCGAGAGGCGGCATTATGAGGAGCTAGCTCGGCAGCGCGGCTGGAAGCCCGAGAGGCAGCCCCAAAAATTTATTGGGGGGGGGGGGTACACGGGGAATGTGGCAAGTTCAGGTAGGAGACCTGCGCCAACTTCCCGTGCTTACCGTGGAGAGAGAGGGCGTCGTACCGGGCAGGCACCGTGTTATGCGGTGGAGCGCACAGTGTCCCCGGTGCGTGTGCATAGCCCAGTGCGGTACATTCCAGCTCCTCGTATCGGCCGGGCTAGAGTGGGCATCGAGCCAGGTGCCATGAAGCCGGCTCAGCGCATCTGGTCTCCAGTGCCTCTCCTCGGGCCGGTGTACATGGCACCAGCCTTACGCATGGTGTCCCCGGTTTGCCAGCACAGCCCAGTGTGGGCTATTCCACCTCACCGCACTGGCCTGGCTACGGGGAGCATTCAACCAGGTAAGGTTGGGCAGGCTCGGTGCTCGAGACCTCCTGTGCGCCTTCACGGTCCGGTCTATCCTGTGCCACCTCCTCGCACCAGCCCTCCGGTGCAGGCACCACGTACCAGGCCTCCTGTTCCTGCTCCCCGCACTCGCCCAGAGGTGCGTGTTCCCAGTCCGGTACCACCAGTTCCGGCACCACGCACCAGGCCTACTGTGCGCCTCCAGGGTCCAATATGCCCTGTTCCTGCTCCCCGCACTCGCCCTGAGGTGCGTGTTCCCAGCCCGGTACCACCTGTTCTGGCACCACGCACCAGGCCTACTGTGCGCCTCAGCAGGCCAGAGTTGCCCGTCTGTCCAGCGCCGCCTGAGCCGCCCGTCTATCAAGCGCCGCCTGAGCCGCCCGTCTGTCCGGCGCCGCCTGAGCCGCCCGTCTGTCCGGCGCCGCCTGAGCCGCCCGTCTGTCCGGCGCCGCCTGAGCCGCCCGTCTGTCCGGCGCCGCCTGAGCCGCCCGTCTGTCCGGAGCCGCCTGAGCCGCCCGCCAGTCCGGAGCCGCCAGAGCCGCCCGCCAGTCAGGAGCCGCCAGAGCCGCCCGCCAGTCAGGAGCCGCCAGAGCCGCCAGCCAGTCAGGAGCCGCCAGAGCCGCCCGCCAGTCAGGAGCCGCCAGAGCCGCCCGCCAGTCAGGAGCCGCCAGAGCCGCCCGCCAGTCAGGAGCCGCCAGAGCCGCCCGCCAGTCAGGAGCCGCCAGAGCCGCCCGCCAGTCAGGAGCCGCCAGAGCCGCCCGCCAGTCAGGAGCCGCCCGCCAGTCAGGAGCCGCCCGCCAGTCCGGAGCCGCCCCTCAGTCCGGAGCCGCCCCTCAGTCCGGAGCCGCCCCTCAGTCCGGAGCCGCCCCTCAGTCCGGAACCGCCCCTCAGTCCTGAGCCGCCCCTCAGTCCGGAGCTGCCCCTCAGTCCAGAGGCGCCCATCATTTCAATGGGGCCCTTTAGTAGGGTTGCCAGTCCTAGGTTGGCGGCGAGGGTCGCCGTTCCTAGGAGGTCACAGAAGCGGACTAAAACTATGGTGGAGTGGGGTCCACGTCCAGCGCCAGAGCCGCCACCGCGGACAGATGCCCACCCAGACCCTCCCCTATAGGTTCAGGTTTTGCGGCCGGAGTCCGCACCTTGGGGGGGGGGGGGGGGGGGGGTACTGTCACGTTCTGACCCTAGTTCTTTTGTATTTTCTTTGTTTTAGTGTTGGTCAGGACGTGAGTTGGGTGGGTTCTATGTTTTCTGTTTCTATGTGGGGTTTTCGTTTGGCCTGATATGGTTCTCAATCAGAGGCAGGTGTTAGTCATTGTCTCTGATTGGGAGCCATATTTAGGTAGCCTGTTTTCTGTTTGGGTTGTGGGTGTTTGTTTCCGTGTGAGTGTTTGTTGCCACACGGTACTGTTTCGGTTTCGTTCATGTTCACATTTATTGTTTTGTATTTCATAGTGTTCAGTTTAGGTTTTAAAATAAATGTTATGGACACGTACCACACTGTGCATTGGTCCTCCGATCCTTCATTGGTCCTCCGACAGCCGTTACATCCCTTGCTTGCTAGCTAGCCAACTACGGCTAACTTACATTCACGTCAAAAAGTGCAGCCAGAATAACAACAAAGTAGCTGCATTTGTATAAGCATCTTTTCTAGTGACATTTACTTAGATACATCCATAACAATGAGCTAATGAAGCGCGATTTCACCTGGCATAGAAAATGTGCTCTCTCATCAAGACACTGTTGTTAGAGTGCTAGCCAACAACACGGCTTACACAATCATTTCAAACTGAAGCTGGAAAGACTGCAAACTAGCTGTACTTTGTTTCGTTTTACCTTTTCTTCAATTTACATTTCTTTGTATGTATCCATAAAAATGATTCCAGCTGATTCATGATTTCGACTGGCTGAGAATCGCTGCCTGCCTGTCTCGTCCCGACTCCGGACACGTTCATTACTATGGGACAGCTGGAGATCAAATTTGGGTATTGAAACAATGTTCCAAATGTCGGAGAGATGTCCACTATAAAAAGTATTGAGACATTATCTCACATTTCTTTTAGACGAGGGGACTATAGCTGTTCGTCTAAAAGAAATGTGAGGAGATGTCTAGATACTTTTTATAGTGGAGATCAAGTTTATAAATTGCCTGGCTGGGTGGTGATGACGGATTAGAAAGTAAATAGGCATTTCAACGTCAAAGATTTAGCAGGTAATAACTGGAATGCGGTTTTTACCATTAATAAGCATTCAGGATTACACCCCTTGTATAAAATGCATACAAACATACTCTCTCAACTCATAGACACACACACACACGCATACAGTTATACTGCACGCAAGCAATGTTACAGTACATCACCCCGACACACCCCGCCTACACCCCCACACAAAAAACACAAATACAACCTCTTCATGACACTAATGTGTATGTTTTTCTGTTGAACCATTCCTGGTAAAAAGCTCAGGGGACCGCCTCCGGACCCACAGAAGTCAAAAAGAAGAAAAATAAATCTTTCCCTTCTAAGGAAGGCAGTGAAAGAACAGCCAAGGCAGTGAAAGAACAGTCACCTTTAGAATGATGCATGGAGAAACAAAGAACAGAGAGAAGAGGCAGCCACAAACAGAACCGGTTCGTCTTGCGAGACCCGCACTATGTTTTAATAGCGTAAAGCCATTGAACACAAAGCCCAGTCCTCGTCTTGAACCTCAGCAGACACAGTTGAAGTCGGAAGTTTACATTCACCTTAGCCAGTACAATTCCTGACATTTAATCCTAGTAAAAAAATCGCTGTCTTAGGTCAGTTAGGATCACCACTTTATTTTAAGTATTTGAAATGTCAGAATAATAGTAGAGAGAATTATTTATTTCAGCTTTTATTTCTTTCATCACATTCCCAGTGGGTCAGAAGTTTACATACACTCAATTAGTATTTGGTAGCATTGCCTTTAAATTGTTGATTTTGGGTCAAAGTTTTGGGTAGCCTTCCACAAGCTTCCCACAATAAGTTGGGTGAATTTTGGCCCATTCCTCCTGACAGAGCTGGTGTAACTGAGTCAGGTTTGTAGGCCTCCTTGCTCGCACATGTTTTTTCAGTTCTGCCCACAAATTTTCTATAGGATTGAGGTCAGTGCTTTGTGATGGTCACTCCAATACCTTGACTTGTTGTCCTTAAGCCATTTTGTCACAACTTTGGAAGTATGCTTGGGGTCATTGTCCATTTGGAAGACCCATTTGTGACCAAGCTTTAATTCCTGACTGATGTCTTGAGATGATGCATCAATATATCCACATAATTTTCCTACCTCATGATGCCATCTACTTTGTGAAGTGCACCAGTCCCTCCTGCAGCAAAGCACCCCCACAACATGATGCTGCCACCCCCGTGATTCACGGTTGGGATGGTGTTCTTCGGCTTGCAAGCTTCCCCCTTTTTCCTCCAAACATAACAATGGTCATTATGGCCAAACAGTTCTATTTTTGTTTCATCAGACCAGAGCACAATTCTCCAAAAAGTACCAACTTTGTCCCCATGTGCAGTTGCAAACCGTGGTCTGGCTTTTTTATGACGGTTTTGGAGCAGTGGCTTCTTCCTCGCTGAGCGGCCTTTCAGGTTATGTCAATATAGGACTTGTTTTACTGTGGATATAGATACTTTGTACCGGTTTCCTCCAGCATCTTCACAAGGTCCTTTGCTGCAGTTCTGGGATTGATTTGGTCCCGTGTGGCTCAGTTGGTAGAGCATGGCGCTTGCAACGCCAGGGTTGTGGGTTCAATTCCCACGGGGGGGACCAGGGTTCAATTCCCACGGGGGGACCAGGATGAATATGTATGAACTTTCCAATTTGTAAGTCGCTCTGGATAAGAGCGTCTGCTAAATGACTTAAATGTAAATTTGCACTTCTCGCACCAAAGTACGTTCATCTCTAGGAGACAGAACGCGTCTCCTTCCTGAGCGTTATGACGGCTGTGTGGTTCCACGGTGTTTATACTTGTGTACTATTGTTTGTACAGATGAACGTGGTACCTTCAGGTGTTTGGAAATTGCTCCCAAGGATGAACCAGACTTGTGGAGGTATACAATTTTTATCTGAGGTCTTGGCTGATTTCTTTGGATTTTCCCATGATGTCAAACAAAGAGGCACTGCGTTTGAAGGTACACCTTGAAATACATCCACAGGTACACCTCCAATTGACTCAAATTATGTCAATTAGCCTATCAGAAGCTTCTAAAGCCATGACATAATTTTCTGGAATTTTCCAAGCTGTTTAAAGGCACAGTCAACTTAGTGTATGTAGACTTCTGACCCACTGGAATTGTGACACAGTGTAAGTGATAAGTGAAATAATCTCTCTGTAAACAATTGTTGGAAAATTACCTGTGTCATGCACAAAGTAGATGTCCTAACCGACTTGCCAAAACTATAGTTTGTTAACAAGACATTTGTGGAGTGGTTGAAAAACAAGTTTTAATGACTCCAACCTAAGTGTATGTAAACTTCTGACTTCAACTGTATCAGCAGACCTGGAGGATGAGTAGTCATTCCTCCTCACTTCTTCTCACTGAAGACCTTTAGGATAAATCAGATGGAATTCATACACCCACACACTGACTAAGTCTGGGCTGCAGGTGAAACCTGTCACAAGACGGTAAAGTAAGCGGTGAGCAATATGGCTGCATGGGCATTGGGCACCAGTCACCTGCCATTCCCTGCCAGGCCTGAAGAGGTACATATCCTGAGATGGGAGGGTCTGTCAGCACAGAAAGACAGAGAACAAACAAAAGGAGAGAACCAGGAAGAGGGGTGTAATCCTTGTTTTAGTGCAGAAGGATAAGTCCACTTCAGGGCCGCTCCCTTCCAAGAGCTTAGAATAAAAAAGGATAATTGTAACACAAAGACAAACAGGGCCTAATGATCCACAGGGTCCCAGATCAGTCAGAGTGGTTTGTAGCTGGTTAAAACCTCAGTGGTCTATAGCTGGGTTAAAGGTCAGAGGGGTCTATAGCTGGGTTAAAGGTCAGAGTTGGCTAAAGCTGGGTTAAAGGTCAGAGGGGTCTATAGCTGGGTTAAAGGTCAGAGTTGGCTAAAGCTGGGTTAAAGGTCAGAAGGGTCTATGGCTGGGTTAAAGGTCAGAGGGGTCTATAGCTGGGTTAAAGGTCAGAGGGGTCTATGGCTGGGTTAAAGGTCAGAGGGGTCTATGGCTGGGTTAAAGGTCAGAGGGATCTATGGCTGGGTTAAAGGTCAGAGGGGTCTATGGCTGGGTTAAAGGTCAGAAGGGTCTATACAGTAGCTGGGTTAAAGGTCAGAGTGGTCTATAGCTGGGTTAAAGGTCAGAGGGGTCAATAGCTGGGTTAAAGGTCAGAGTGTTCTGGGTTCAAGTGAAACTGTTTCTGGGAGACGGTATACAGTACAAGGAATAGCGGGTGTGTGTGCCTGGGTGTGTGCGTGGGGGGGGAGTACAAGCAGCATGTTGTTAATGCACCAGAGAACGTGTCTAACAATCATCACAATGTAATCATCATTTCCTCAAGGGAAAATATCATTCATTCGCCATCCATTCCTTCACTACTACAGCCCAATGGCACAATCAAAAAACAACCAATCTGATTACTATGAATTGAACATGTTTAGCGCTGAGTGTGTAAGTATAGGGATATACTACTACTATAACCCTGACCCCTCTCGGCATTCACATCCACTCAAGTGTTAAATCATTCATAGACTGATTCCCTCCCTGCACTGCCCAAGTTCATTCTCACTGGAAACCATCAGAGATCAGAGAGCTATGTTTTTAACAGAAAATATGGTATTTGCAAGGTAGAACGTGCTACCAAGCTTTTACCGCGCATAATATACCTCTATATACAGATGCCAACTAACAAGCATTACACCTGGATATCATACCTTAACACGCTCCTACATTTCAATAACAAAAGTGGAGGTGTTATCAAACTTTAGTAATCTGTATGACTAGAGTTCTATGTTTCTAACACAGAGAGAAAATATGTATTTTGCACAGTAGAATGTGCCACCAAGCTTTTACCAAGCATTATACACAAACACTGAGTGACAAGCATTTCAACTGGGCATCATATCTTAACACACTCCTGACTTTCAATAACAAAAGTTGCTTCACTAAGCACAGGCACAATGATAACCTAAGGTCAGAGGGTGTTTTTGTAACAGACAGCTCTGCTGGTCTGTGTAAAGGTCTCCTGGGTAGAAATGCTCCACATGGACACAGAGGAGTGTTGAGTCACTCAGTCTGCAGAGGCACTTAGAGAAAACCACCTTATGCCCATCAAAATGACCTTTCTTGCTCTTCTGCCTGGCTGACTTCCTACATCAAAAAGCTATCTGATCTTCTCAAGACGCTGCCTGACATTTTAGAGAACGTCCCCCGGATTCCATGAACACTCTCCCTGCAGCGAAGTGTTGTGCGTGTGCGTGTGTGGGTGTGCGTGTGTGGGTGTGCGTGTGTGGGTGTGCGTGTGTGGGTGTGCGTGCGTGCAGCATGTTGCTAATGCACCAGAGAATGTGTCTAACAATCCCCTCGATGCATCTCCAACCCATTACGTACCATCTATAACACACACACACACACACACACACACACAGGGAGACACACACAGACACACACACGTTATGACTTTGAAACACATGTACATTAACGTTTGTCCTTCCTCATAGAAAAGGGAGGCCCTTACAATGTATTTTAGTTTTATTAAGAAATAGACAAGACCCTGACAGACTGATGCCCTCTGCTTCCTCCTCGCCTGTTTACCTTTCAAGGGAGTTACCGGGGAGCCTGCGGGCCACGTTGTTTGAGGGGGAACATTTCCAAGATAAATAAACACTTAAATGCCCAAGGTTGGAATGAGAATATCTCCCGTACATACAGACAGGAGACGACACTAAACAAGGAGACGACGACAAGGCTACAGCCGTGAAGGAGACAATATTATTGCTTCTCTTTAATCGCTCCGAACGCTCAAATCAATTTTTGGTAGAACTCACTTTCATTAAAACCCCTAAACGCTTATCTCCACAGGCAGCACAGTGAAATGTTTTCTGACGCCTGATCCAGATCGATAGTCTTCCACCGCTGTTCAATAGAAAGTTTCTTCAAGAACTCCCTCAGCTACGTCTTTTTGATTGTTAAACAGTGGTGATTTGTAACATACTAATGTGTTGCTACTCTGACATGGGGTCAAATGAGCCTTGTGCTCAGTGGTAGTGTTTGATATCACTCTGTACATGTCGTGTGTGATATTAGATCAATCTAGACTAGAGCATGATATGAATTGTATATCATGTAGTAAGCTTTGAGGTCTATGTAGGGCCTACTTTGGTACTTGTTTTAAAAGCGTAACTGTAAGGGTCCTGTGTGTAGCTGGTGTGGAGAGTCAGGCGCAGGACAGCAGATATGAGTAATCAACGTATTTTACTCAAAAAGACCAAATTTACAAAGTAACATACCGAGCCCACAAAGACGGACCGAATTACAATAAACAATGGGGAACAAAGGGGAACAAAGGGTTCAATAATAAACAAATATTTGGTTGAGTGAAGCCAGGTGTGTAAGACAAAGACAGAACAAATGGAAAATGAAAAGTGGATCGCTGGTGGCTAGAAAGCCGGTGACTTCGACCGCCGAACGCTGCCCGAACTAGGAGAGGGACCGACTTCGGCGGAAGTCGTGACAGCAACAACTGATGTATAATTAGTTTGGTGCTGGTCAGTAGACTATAGTAGGCCTGGAGGGTTGTGGTGTTGTCATACTATATTACTGTAGCACTATGTTCTTTTATTTGCATGGTAATGTTGAGTTGAGCTAGTTTTGTGTTGTGCTTCAGGCCCTGGAGCCTCTCTCTTTCTCTCTTTCTCTCTGCTGCCACACTTTTTAATCCCCTTTTGGAGTCACAAAGTCCCAGCCTTATTAGCATATATCTCCCCTCCTCTTCTGCTTTATTTTGCTGGTGACAGTTATTTTTGTAATTTTAATGACTTTGCCCCAATCTCAAATCATTTTGTTTTTGTATGGGTCAGTTTGTTTGTTTATTTTCTCTTTTTTTTCGCGGAGGGAGTGGTTAAGTATCTTCTTTGTGCTGTCTGCCAGCCAGGTAGCTTTGTGCTGTCTGCCAGCCAGGTAGCTTTGTGCTGTCTGCCAGCCAGGTAGCTTTGTGCTGTCTGCCAGCCAGGTAGCTTTGTGCTGTCTGCCAGCCAGGTAGCTTTGTGCTGTCTGCCAGCCAGGTAGCTTTGTGGGGCCTCTCTACTGTATGTAATATGGAGGAGTGTGTGTGTATGTGCACTGTGTGCCAACAGATAGGCAACCAAGGAGAGAGAGTCATTTAGCAGACGCTCCAGCTAACATTTAAAATGTCATGTGACAATGATGAATGACCTTTGTTCAGTGTGTTCTACTTCACTTTCCTCTGTGGCTTGGATTGGGTTTTGTTTTAGTTGTTGAATTAGATTTTATATTGTGTTTTTAGTTCAGAGTTGTGGGGCTGAATGTCAGAGTAGATTTCCAAGTTGCGTTTTCTCAGTGTTGTGCTATGTGGAGATTTCTGACATCACAGTTTGTTGGGTGTTGTATTTCAGGGAGTGTTGTCATGCTGGGTGATGCTGTGTGGGTTATCTGGCTCGCTTCCAGCAAGCAGCTGTAACTCCGCTCAAGATGTCCAAACACACACACATACTGTACGTACACACACACCACCACCAATCCCGCCTCTACCCCGAGGTAACTTGCTCAGCACAGTTGAAATCCTCCAACCACACACTGCGAGGGCAGGGGCCAGGGGACAATTGACAAGGGGGCTGAGGGTAGGGTGGGAAGGTCAAAGACCAACGGTAGCCCACAGTCAGCACGTATAGGAGAGCGATCATGACGGTCTTGGCAATAAGGATACTGCAGAGCCGGAGAATCCCCTTTCTGCTAATGTACAGAGCCGCTCTTCTAGAAAGCCCGGTGTTTTTCCATAAAACCATCTATAGCCGTTTAGAAGCTTACGTTGTAATCCTCCATGACGGATTGAGTCTGCTGCAGTGGCCTCTCTGAGGCTCCCCTTTGATACAAAGTTGTGAGTGTGTGTGTGTGTGTGTGTGCGTGCAGTATAACCCTTTCCCTAATATTGGGCCCAGGTCTAAGCTTGGGGATTGACCTGGAGCTGGAGACAATAAGAGACAATAAGAGGGAGCACATAAATGGGTGTAGAGCTGGACGATGTGGATAAAAATCCATATCTGAATGAATGCCATAACAATAAATAGAATGATACATTTATAATATTAATGTGTATAAGTATTTTTTTAAATGATCCTTTAACCACTACTACCAGTTTGATGGTTGTAGCAATGAATTGTCCCATTAACAATCACTCATATTAGCAACTTATTTCATTTCAAACTTCACATTTCTCTAGTGTAGGCTACTTATCGTAATGAACAATATCAGCAAAATACCAGCGATTACTGACCGTTACGGTCGGTGTCGATAAATTTGAAATTATCGTCCCAGCTCCAAAAGTGTGTCTGTGTTTGGGCATGGTGAAGAGGAGATGAGGAGAGGACAAGAGAAGAGAAGGGTCAGTCGGTTCTTGCCGTAGGTAGGTGTTGAAATGTCCACTATCTGACTGGACAAGTGTGTGTGTGTGCATTCTCTGGACTGGAGGATAGTATTAGACTGAGAGTGTGGGGAGGTCTGAAGCTATAGAGGACCTGGGTACTGTAGCTCTGTTATTATCTCCACCCAGCAGACAAGCCAGGATTACTGCACACTCATATAAATGGCTACTAATATAAGGACATTACTCTCACGGCCACTACCATTAAGACTCCTCTGAGACAGGGACATTACTCTCACGGACCACTACCATTAAGACTCCTCTGAGACAGGGACATTACTCTCACGGACCACTACCATTAAGACTCCTCTGAGACAGGGACATTACTCTCACGGACCACTACCATTAAGACTCCTCTGAGACAGGGACATTACTCTCACGGACCACTACCATTAAGACTCCTCTGAGACAGGGACATTACTCTCACGGACCACTACCATTAAGACTCCTCTGAGACAGGGACATTACTCTCACGGACCACTACCATTAAGACTCCTCTGAGACAGGGACACTTCTGAGACAGCTTTTCTTTCTTTCTTTTGATCCATCCATCCCTTTATCACTCCAATTCTGTCTCTTTCACAGACACACATTCTGTATCTGCCATTCTCTCCCTCCCTAACTCCATTCTCCCTTTTTCTCCCCCCCCCTCTGTCTCTCTATCCCTCTCAGGGTATTAGGCAATCAAAGATATCTCTCTGGCTGGCATGTGGTAGAAGTTATCAGTCCATCTCTCCCTCCCTCTATCTCTCTAATCTTCCTTAATCTTCCAGTCCAGAGTGAAGTGAGAATTCGTTTTTCACTCTCTCTCATCAATCTCTTGCACTCTCCTTTCCCTTCCTCCATCTCCCTCTTTCTCTTATTGTCCCCCTCCCTTATTTAATCTCTCCCGATTCTTTCACCTCTCTCCTCATCTTTCTTACTCATTCCAGGATTCAACCTGCTTTCTCATCTCCATTTACTTCTTCTCTCTCTCCCCCTATTCTCTCAACACCTCTCTCTCGCTCCCTATTCCTCCCCCTCTCCTTCTCTCCCATCTCCACCTCTCCTTCTCTCTATCAATCTCTCTCTCGTCTTCCATCTCTTTCTCCCTGCAGAGTTGATCAGTGTGTTAATCCAGTCGGTTAACCCTGCAGTGTGTCTTTCTCTGTCACCCATTCACATCCACTGTGTGGCCCCAGCCAGTCAGAGGGTAAAGACATGATGACTTCCATCCATTCACCATTGTGAATCACTGCACAGGAACAAAAGCACTAGGAAGGGCTAACCTGTCCTCAAAACAAACCCTCTGTTGCCAGGCTACCAGGGAGCAGTGATGAAAGAGAATGAACAGAATAATAATAGAAGTCCTAACCAGATAATGTCCACTACAGAGGGCCTTTAGACGACAGAGACACACACACAGGAAATACTGTTTTTTACAATATGCCAGGCTCTCCAACTAAAACCTGTCACTGTACTGGGCAATTGTAACACGGCACTGTTTTTTCAGACTTTGACCCCGATTTAATTGCTTTTAATAGAAAAAAAACATCAATCACAGGTTCGCTGATAATGTTTACGCTGTATGTCAAGGACAGGTGTAGTTTTGCGTCATTATCCACTGACAACGTGTCCAAGGAGGAACAGCTTGCAGGAGGTGTTGGTTTTAACACGTTAACACTTCCTACACAGCATAAATACTCTCCGAGCATGGTTTTCCCTTTTTCTGAGATTGACCGAAGTGAGGCCTCAATCCCGGTTTGTATTGTACAAAATATACCAGCTTTAGCTACAGTAAGGAATGTACAGAATGTGCTACACTTGCAGGAGGAAGAGAAAATGAAATGATAAGGAGGAGAAGGATGGATAAGTGGAGAGGAAGAGAGGGATCAACTAGGTAGTGGATGAATGATGGGTCAGGAAGTTTAATCATGATTGGATTTGCTCGGCAGATTGTTTCCAGTGGTAATAGAGTATATATTGAGCAGTAGAGGCTCCTCAGAGAAGGAAGGGGAGGACCAACCAACTCAGTGAATTTCAGAAAATAAATAAATAATGAAACATTAAAAAAGTTATATTTTTTATATATATTTACTAGTGATGCACAGATATGACATTTTGGCCGATACTGATATCCGATATTTCCTTGCCAAAAAAAACTATACCAATAACCGATATTTAGGATTTTAGCATCCTTTTAAGCGTTCTACTACAGTTAAATAGTTAACACACACACATGGACGCAGCGGTCTAAGGCACTGGCTTTCAGTGCAAGAGGCGTCACTACAGTCCCTGGTTCGAATCCAGGCTGTATCACATCCGGACGTGATTGGGAGTTCCATAGGGCGGCGCACAATTAGCCCAGCGTTGTCCAGGCCGTCATTGTAAATAAGAATTTGTTCTTAACTGACATGCCTAGTTAAATAAAGGTTACACACACCACACCATATTGGCATTTACATATGTCCCCATTTATCAGTAAAACATAATCAAAACCTATTTCTTTCACTTACTTGCTGTGCTGTTTCGTTGTTCATTTGTTCAGTTGTTTCATTCTCAAACAGGATTTGGATGGAACGCCGTTTGGGCCTTTGCGTGTCAAAAAATATATACGTGAAATAACACTATTTGAAGTGTCAAATAACAGTATTTGACGTGTCAAATTAGCTTGTTGACCAATCAGGACCTGAATACGACTGCACGTCTCATAATAATTTAACGTGTTTATTCATTTTTTACATAGTTATTACACATTGATTACACTCACTCGTATTTCATATGTCACAACGATTCATCGATACGTATGCTATTATGCTGGTCAAGTTGTCTCGCACACCTACAAGTGCTGGTCATAAAAAAAAGCTAGCTAGCTCATAGATGCAAACAATGTTCTTCCCCAAAAACATAGCAAAACGGCATAATCTGTTTCAGTAGCTATAGTTAGCTAGCTAACTATATAGCTAGGTGTCATCATCTAAAATAACCCTCATTTATAAGACAGTTCTTATTTGATTAATGGTGGTCGGACCCATCTATGTGAAGCTAGCCACAATAAGGATTAGCCACAATAGTGGACTTTGCGGTTAGCCTTCAAAATAAAAGTATGGCATAATTCTGCTATTTGTATTAATTTGCATCACTGTCAATGGCATACTTTATTTTGAAGGCAAACCGCAAATTCCACTATTGTGCCTAGCTTCTCAACACATAACCCGGTCCAGTCGAGCCTCACTAGCCAGATGAAGCTAGCTGGCTACTTTTAACATTAGCTTTGGGAAACAGGGGTAAGTAGCTGGCTAGCTATTTATTTTTATGATCTGAAGTTCAGTTTCAATAGGCGAACAACAAGTGGTAACCTAGCTAATACTTACTCACAAGGATTCCTAAATCATTGCTAAGAATAATGAAAATGACTGCAGTTTCTACTGGTCATTGTTTTCAGGCTAGTTCTATTGGTGCTAGCTAGGTACCAAGCTAAAGCTAGCTACCCCAGAAGTTGCAGTCGAACAAATTATGCTTTATTACCAACGCGGTATTGTAAGCACATCGTTCGTGGCCGATGTTTGCTTGTTTGCAGACTTTTTTGTACAGCTTTGACAGTGATACTGTATCTTTATTGACATTCAAAGACCCAAACGGTGTTCCATAGTATGTATGTTGTGAAGCTAATAGCAGTGACGATATTACTGTGTAACTCCAGTAGGGCAACATCTGAAAAATAGCGCACGTGGTAGTGTGTACCGGTGCTCGACCAGTCGGTGAAAGCCACCATCACCCACGACAGAGAATGGTTGTTTGTCAAGGGCAATGAATTCCATTATCTTGACTTTAATGGATTCGCCTTTGAGTTGTCTCGCTGGAATGCTCTTACTCTTTCAAATGACTGCTCGTCTTGTTGACTGCTCGATCCACACAGCAGACATTGTGGGCTAGGTTAGGAATGCTGTGTTGCACGTCTAGCGCAAAATTTTAAGTGGCGTCATTACATCATGTACCTACGTTTATATACAGTAGGTATGCACGGTAGCTTTGACATCGGTTTTTAACATCGGCGTTTACTAGACATCGGGCCGATACCGATGTTGCCATTTTTAGCTAATATTGGCCAATTCCGATATGTTCACCGATATATCGTGCATCCCTAATATTTACATCACGAAATACCTGAATAAAACACACATTGACTTCAATACAAAACCGAGAAGGCTCATGGTTCTCACCCCCTTCCATAGACCTACATGGTAATTATGACAACTTCCGGAGGACATCTTCCATCCAATCAAAGGATCAAAGAATGAACCTAGTACGACGCATGTGTGATTTCGAAGCTTGGTGAGTTGGTGACATTGTTGGATAAACTGAGACTGAGAGTGAATACTGATAGTTGAGCATTTTTTAAATAATTCAATTCAAATTAGTTCCTTCAAACTATGGGAGATGGAGGAGGTAGATTGCATATTGTTTTCTTGATTTTATAACTTTTTTGTGTCGAGTTAGTTAGCAAGGCAAATTTAAATAAATTACACTATCAGTAGCAGGTAGTTAGTTAGCTAACAGAGTGCAGTTTTCTCTGCCAGAATGTCTAACGCTAATGACAATGTAGTGGATTTTTTGTTGAAGAACCCCTTTCACTGCCCACATCAGATTCAAGCTTCTGGGAAAAATCCTCATCAATCATTTAATGGATGAAGATCTGTGTATTCAAACTGCGTAACATAACAAGAAGGTAAGAAGAAACAGAGTCTCAAGCAGCTTATTGACGTTACTGCATTTTTGGGCATGCAAGAGTTGACTTTTACTTAGGGGCACGATTAGAGGGACCTACAAGGAGCTTGCAGAGTTAATTGCACGTTACAATGCTTTACTTGCTGAGCATATGGATGTTTCTACTGTCTTCTCTGGGATGTCAAATTCAATTCAGAGTGATTTGATAGCTTCCATCACATCATCCATTAAAAGTGAGATGACACAGCAATTTTTTAGCACAACGCGCACTCAAGTAGGCTACGCTTTCCACTTTCCTCAGGTATTTATTTAACAATGTGATAACGCATCATCACTCCCAACAGACACAAACAAAAACTCTTTACATAGCATGGCCTAGCTAGCTAGGTTCTTACGTAGGACGTAGGACGGCGGACGTAAAGGTAACATAAAGGTAATGGCGGACTGAACGAAGTTATGTAGAGCACCTCAAGATAAAACATAATATTCGAAATATCTGCTAAATTAGACTAAAATATTAGCACTAAATAATCTGGTGGGTGATAACCTTCAATCTGGATAATAACACAAAACAAATCCTAAGATTAGAGACATTTATCGACAAATATTACGAAAACAAGCAACACCCAAACATGACGGAGAGTAAGACAGGGGAACCGATTCAAAAACGAAAACGTGACTCCTCAACCGACACGGATGATTTAATATTCTCACCACCGGCAATGGTAAAGGTCGAAACCGATCTGTTAAAATCAATAAATGACAAACTGGGTATACTTGAATTAGTTAGTAAAGATATAAAAGAGTTGAAGGCAAGCCTAGAGATGAGTGATGAAAAAGCTGCGACATTGGAGAAGGAAACACACGCGCTAAAAGGGACAGTCAATAAAATTGAAACCGAAATGAATGAAATTAAAAAGGAGAACACCGTTCTGAAGGAATGCTTACTAGACATACAAACTAGATCCATGAGAGAGAATTTGGTACTTACAGGTATCCAAGAGAAAGAAGGAGAGGTTCCTGAATCTGTAGTTAGAGAGTTCCTTTTTGCAGCGCTTCAGATTCCACGCGAAGTTATCGATAAGATCCAACTTGAACGTGTACACCGCCTCGGACAGAGAGGGCAGAGGTACGAACGCCCAATCGTTGCCAAATTTGCTTCATTTAAAGATAAAATAATGGTTAAAAGCCTGGGTAAAAGACTTGCTGGGACCAAAATTGGCATGAATGATCAGTTTCCGAAAGAAATTGCAGAACGGCGCAAAGTTCTGTATCCAATTTTCAAAGAAAATAGATTAAAAGCGAAACGAGTAGCTCTCGTCGTTGATAAACTATATATTGATAACCAGTTGTTCAGAGACACAAAGACTACTCCATGGTTATTTTAAAAATTACAAAGTTCTCATAGATGAGGAAAATAAACACAATTCAAGCCCGGTTATTGATTGTAACAATACAATACAAAATATAGCTTTTCTATAAATCTTCATATATAACTAATTGAACACAAGCACTATTTCTACATAGTGAAGATAAAAACTAAGTAAACAGAAGGCACAGTATGTGTGGATGGTGTGGTGTGTGTTTATTTTTATTTGTTATGTTTGGAAAGTTGAGTGAGTGAGTAATGAAATAGTTGCATATCCCAGAGCCAGTGTATTGCTGTGGGCCGGGTATGAGAGGGCTTTCAATGTTGTTCAGATGATGGATATACTTTTATAATGAATTATACGTCTTATTTATTTATTGTCCTATCATGGGGAACTACATTTTTAAAATAAATTATATCTAATTATTTATTATCCTATTTTAATGGTACGGTCCATGGCCCTATACCCTAGACACCCACATGAATGGCCCAGATACTAAGGAGAAGTCCCTAACTGTTTTATGTGCATGCTGTAAGCGGTCTGTATGCAGCCAAAATGAGGTCAGGGACCAAGAGCAGCACTGCCCCCTCAAGATTCTGAGCCTGCTTGGCAGGGTTGGTCCTGCAAAGCCAAAGCCCCCTAAAGGGAGAGCATAATAAACAAGGAAATTCTCAAAGCTGCTAATGAGAACCTTGACGACCTTGTACCTAGCCGGTGGGGATTCCGGTGGGGTGCCCCCACCCAGGCAGTGGCAGTGCTGGCAACACTAGCTGCAGTAACCCATGGGGAGGGGGTCACACTCGGACATTCAGAGAGGGGGTATATTATTGTGGCCCTGGTGGCACGAAATCAAGTCGGACTGCATGGAGATGCTTGGGAACATGGTCAAAATGGATGACCGTATTGTGGGTGTTTCAGGAAGAAGGTGTACATTTGACCTCCATCATTTAGGATGTGACAATGGTAAATAAATCTCTACATTTATGCTCATTTTTTGCGCGGTCTTGCAGGCCTTCTCATGCAGCTGCAACTGCAAGTACATTTGTAAATCATGATCCATCTTGAGTTGGGCTCTGGGATGGTGCAATTGTTGAGAGGGTGAGCTTATGGTTGTGTGGGGGTAAGGGCTGAATGTGTGTGGGTGTATGTGTGTATCCCACAACTGTTGCGAAGGAAGAAGTAAAAGATGTTAGGGACTATAGAGGATGATTCACAGCAATATGTAATAAAAATAGAGGTGAGGGCGATGGAAATGCATTTGGCAATGGATCTGCTTCGGTTCGGTGGATGGCGCTGTGTGCACTTTTCGAAGGATGGATCCCAGTCGGTCCGGGGCTGTGCGATGCGGGGGGTCGGGGGTGGTCTGCCGGTCATTGGGATGACAACCCAACTCGAGATGGGGGCTTTTGGCGGGTGGAATAGTGGGGACCAATTGGAGGTTTGCTTAGTGGAGATGCAAATGTCATGGTACAACTATATAGACACTCAATCATTATGTTACTTTTTAATAGGACGTTTACAAACATATATTTTGATAAAAATAATTGAAAGGTGTGTCTCATTATGGTAAGTGGTGAAATAAGTATAGCCAGTTACAATTGTAATGGCTTAGCAGATAATAAGAAAAGACGATCAGTATTTACCTGGCTAAAAGAGAAGGATTATAATATCTACTGTTTACAGGAAACCCATTCGACAGTTTTAGATGAAGTTTTGTGGAAAAAGAACTGGGGGGGCGAAATATATTTCTCCCATGGGCAAAGAAATTCAAAAGGGGTGATGGTTTTAATTAATAATAACTTTGATCCAAATGTGCAACTTGTCCAAACAGATCCTCAAGGTAGATGGATTATTTTAAATATGTTATTGGACAATAAACATATATGGCTTATTAACCTATACGGTCCGAATAATGATGATCCAAGCTTCTTTGACAATATATATAAGAATGTATCAACTCTACAAGCAACACTAGACTCTATTATTATAGTGGGAGATTTTAATACGGTCTTAAATACCTCTATGGACCGGAAAGGAAATCACACTACAAACTATCACCCTCAGGCACTTAAGGAAATCAGGAATGTCATGGATATATTGGAATTAGTGGATATATGGAGACTTAAATACCCTGACCTAGTGAGATATACATGGCGGAGGCTTAATCAAGCTAGTCGCCTTGACTACTTTCTTATATCATTCTCTCTGGCACCAAAAGTTAAAAAGTGTTTGATAGGGGACAGAATGCGGTCGGACCATCACATAATTGGCATATATATTACTCTTACAGAATTTCCACGTGGGCGAGGATATTGGAAATTTAATCAAAGCCTACTAGATGATAAATTGTTTAGAACTAGGACAGAAGAATTTATAACTGACTTTTTTAGACATAACATAGGTACAGCAGATCCCCATATTGTATGGGACACTTTTAAGTGTGGCTTTAGAGGCCATGCAATTCAGTACTCATCTATAAAACAAAAGCAATTTCGATCAAAAGAGTCCATATTAACAAAGGAAATTGAAGGACTAACAGTACAGTTAGATAACAATAAAAACGGTACCATAGAGGCACAGAATAAGTTAGAGGAAAAACAAAAAGAAATGGAGGAACTTATTCAAGAAAGATCCAGTGTAATATATTACAAAAATAAAGCGAACTGGATGGAATATGGGGAAAAATGCACCAAATTTTTTTTCAATCTTCAATATAGAAATGCTACCAAAAAAAAACGTATTAAAACTTGTTACAAATGATGGAGTCACGCATGATTCACCAAATGATATTTTGAAAGAGGAAGTAAAGTACTTTAAGAATATATTTTCGTTTCAGGCTCCTCCATCTCCACTAACTGAAACTAATTGTATGGATTTTTTCCCTAATAATAATGTAAAATTAACATCTGTACAGAAAGACTCATGTGAAGGCCTAATTACAGAGGAGGAACTACTTGATGCAATTGGGGCCTTTAAGGATGGGAAAACTCCAGGACTGGATGGCATACCAGTGGAAGTATACAAACATTTTTTTGATATACTCAAAGGACCATTATTAGCTTGTTTTAACCACTCCTATATAAATGATAGATTATCAGACACGCAACAAGAAGGTGTGATATCATTATTATTATTATTACTGAAACAGGACCCAAGTGGTATATATAAAGATCCAGTCCATTTAAAAAATTGGAGACCTCTTACACTTCAGTGTTGTGATGCAAAAATCCTAGCAAAATGCTTGGCGCATAGAATAAAAAAAGTTTTGTCAGATATTATTCATCCTAATCAGACAGGTTTTTTACATGGACGATACATTGGAGATAATATAAGGCAAGTACTGGAAACAATAGAACACTATGAAATATCGGGGACACCAGGCCTGGTTTTCATAGCTGATTTTGAAAAGGCTTTTGATAAAGTACGACTGGAGTTTATATATAAATGCCTAGAATATTTCAATTTTGGGGAATCTCTTATAAAATGGGTAAAAATTATGTATAGTAACCCTAGGTGTAAAATAGTAAATAATGGCTACATCTCAGAAAGTTTTAAACTATCTAGAGGAGTAAAACAAGGTTGTCCACTATCAGCATATCTATTTATTATTGCCATCGAAATGTTAGCTGTTAAAATTAGATCAAACATTAATATTAAGGGATTAGAAATCCAGGGCCTAAAAACTAAGGTGTCATTGTACGCTGATGATTCATGTTTTCTTTTAAAACCACAACTAGAATCTCTCCACGGCCTCTTAGAGGATCTAGATATATTTGCTATCCTCTCTGGATTAAAACCAAATTATGATAAATGTACCATATTACGTATTGGATCACTAAAAAATACACATTTTACATTGCCATGTAGTTTACCAATTAAATGGTCTGACGGTGATGTGGACATACTCGGTATACAAATCCCAAAAGAAAGAAATGATCTCACTCCAATAAATTTTTATAGAAAGTTAGCAAAAATAGATAAGATCTTGCTACCATGGAAAGGAAAATACCTGTCTATTTGTGGGAAAATCACCCTGATTAACTCTTTAATCATATCACAGTTTACCTATTTGCTTATGGTTTTGCCTACACCTAGTGACCTGCTTTTTAAATTATATGAACAAAAAATATTCAATTTTATTTGGAACGGCAAGCCAGATAAAATTAAAAGGGCCTATTTATATAACGAATATGAATTCGGAGGGCAGAAATTATTAAATATTAAAGCATTAGACCTCTCACTAAAGGCATCAGTCATACAAAAGTTATACTTAAATCCAAACTGGTTCTCTAGTAGATTGGTACGAATGTCTCATCCTATGTTCAAGAAGGGCCTTTTTCCCTTTATTCAGATTACACCTGCTCACTTTCAGTTGCTTGAAAAGGAAATAATCTCCAAATTATCTTTATTTTTTAAGCAAGCCTTAGAAAGTTGGTTGCAATTTCAGTTTAATCCACCTGAAAGGACGGAACAAATAGTACAACAAATCTTGTGGTTAAATTCAAATATAGTAATTGATAAAAAAACTGTATTTATCGAAGAAATGTTTAAAAAAGGTATAATTTTTGTGAATGATATCATAAATAGGACTGGTGGAGTAATGTCACACATGCAGCTAACGCAGACATATGGAAATGTCTGCTCTACCCAAAATTACAACCAATTAATTGCAGCATTACCACAAAAATGGAAGAGGCAGGTGGAAGGGGATAAAAGTAAGGAACTTGTATGTCGGCCTTATATTAAAGAACATAAATGGTTAAAGAAAAGTGTGATAAATAAAAACATATACCAATTTCATTTAAGGACCAAAAAACTTACAGCTGTGCCATATAAATTGCAAAATAGTTGGGAAGAGATTTTCGATGTACCCATTCCATGGCACATGGTGTATGAATTGATACGCAAAACAACGCCGGATTCAAAACTTCGAATTTTTCAATTTAAATTATTGTACAAAATTCTTGCAACTAATAGAATGTTATATATATGGGGGATACAATCTTCCCAGCTCTGTAGATTCTGCTGTGAGGAGGCAGAGTCATTAGACCATTTATTTTGGTATTGTCCGCATGTAGCTCGTTTTTGGTCACAGGTCCAGGAATGGTTGAAGAATTGCAACATTTGCGTAGAACTAACGCTACAGATAGCAATACTGGGGGATTTGAAAAGCCATAGTCAATCAATCAATAATATAATAATTATTTTAGCAAAAATGTTTATTTTTAATTTACAATCCGTGGAAGCTATGAGAATAGGAAGATTCAAATCTTTTGTGAAGCATCACAGCACAGTTGAAAAATATATGGCAAATAAAAATCCGAAATGGATGATGTTGGAAGATAGATGGGAAAGGTTGAGTGGAGCTGAAGGGTGGGACTAATAACAAGATAAACAATGTAGGGCATACGGGATCTGTGAAATGTGTATAGGTGCGGAGCTATTGTGAAATAGCACAGTTACAAGTGGAAATCAAACTGGATGGACAACAGAAATAGAGGAAGGACTAAGAACAAACAAGAGAGAACTATTATAAAGTAGACTGTGTCTGTAAAATGTGTATAAGATGTATAAATTGAAGGTAAAAACAGAAATGTTTATCAGTTTACTCCAATTGGGGGATCGGTGGTAGGGTTTGCGGGGAATAATAATAAAGGTATACTCTTTAAAAAAGTATGTATGTCTATGTAGGTATGTGTATGTATATATGTGTATATGTATGCATACGTGAATGGATATATATATTTACCCAAAAAAATATGGGGGATTGGAAATGATGCAGACAATTACATTGGAAGCAACATTCTTTCCGCAATATTAAGCTGATCCACCCCCCAAAAAGAAAAAAAAAAAAAAAAACTCTTTACATAAATGTTGCAGCAACCTGGGCTACACTTCAACATTAACGATCTGACATGCAGTATGGGATGAAAACAAGACCATTTTTTCTGTCTGATTAACTGTAGGCTACTAACAACAGTAACTGCAAACAGCCTATGTGCCCTGTCCATCTGGTCAGGGTAAGGAAATTGGTAACGGTATGTAATTATAGTCCATTTGTTTTTGTCAGGAGAAAATGTGAATGTAATCAAATTTGAATGTATTTTTTTATTTGAGCTGGATAGGCTGCATAGACCTTTTCAATCCAAAATTATTAACTGGAATTAATCAATTAACACAATAGTGATGACATAGACTGTGAGTAAATGTTTTATTAGTGTTACAGTTGCATAGGCATACATGATGCAAACACGTATAAAGCAAGCTCAGCCCTGTGAGTTCTATTGTCCATCAGTTGTTGCCTCTGTGTCTGTGTAGAGGACACCCCCGTTTGTCTAGTTTAATATAATTCAGATGAACAAGTCTAAATAAAAAATGTCAATAAAAACAAATACAAGGTAGCTGCTGTTTGACAGGGTTTTCATCCCCCACAGGGCCAGGAGTTTGATTTAGAAAAAGTGATCCCATCATAGCCCATATAAAACCTTTTTACAACTGATTAATCACTGTCATACCCTATAGGGTTCGGAGTTTTACCACCACTCTGGGACCTGTGGTGCCATCAGTCTGCTCACAATTGACGATTATCGTCAGATATGTGGATGATCAGGGCTTTATTCAGGAATGTTTCTTGGGCTACTTTCAGTGTCAAGTGGGCGAGATGCGCAGTCTGTGTTTGACTTTGAATTCTGAGATGTCTGAGTTTAACTTCATGGAGAAACTTGGGAAAACCTATGATGGCGCTGCTGTAATGGAATGTACCTGCTATTTGTATTTCCAGCTAAGTCCCCTGCTGTTCCCTGATTTAAGAGGTGATGACCAGTCCACTCTACTACCATTGTCAACTCTGTCCTGACATGAACTGAAGCCACGTCTCATGTGCCCGCTCATCCACTGGCACATTGCATGTTTCCTCTCCAAGCACTGTGAGTAGCCCTGCACATTTTCTCTCATTATTGTATGTAGAGTCAATCACATTAATACACATCAATGATTTTACTCCTTTCTTGGACTAACTCATTCTGATCTCGTTTGTCTAACTGTGTAGTGTTATTGTTTATCTTCCCAGTCAAATCCTGTGCTGCCCTCAGTGTGAGAGTTGAGCTCTTCTCCATCACCATCCATCCATGATGAACCTGTCCTGCACTGAAGCCAATGAAGACCTCAACCCCTGTCCTGCACTGAAGCCAAGCCTCTGAACACCTCAACTCATGCCTCATTCAATCACTGCTGTGATCCCTTCCCAACACTGTGTAAGTAACCCTCTCATTCCCATTCCCCATAATATTTTACCATAAATGTCTTTATTAAACGTTTTAAGTAAAAAATCATTTGTCTTTAACGATTTTTGAAAAATGTATTTTGTCATCTCTGTGCGGTCCGCGCCTATATTGTGGGACTCCCATCATCCTCCCAAATGTGTCATGTCACCAGCCTCAGCCACCAGATCTCTCCAATGGGATTGTGTGTGTTTTAAGTGGCTGCTAGAGTTGATTGTGCTGAAATGAACTATATAGGCAACATTATTATGCATACAACAAACCGTAGGAAATCACATTCATCTATTAGGATGTGTAACGCTAATGACATTGATTGGCGTAATAGCAGCAACACTGGCGCAGGCACGAAAACAATGGGAGGTCAGTTATATTCCTTGTTATTATTATTTAATATTTTTACGTCCCTGCTGGCCAGAGTGAGAGAGTGAGACGTGGGGTGCCACTGTTCATGACGCTGATGGGAGCGCTACTATCGGCCCATTAATCCCAGTAATTGGCAAACATTCTATTGGGACGACCCTGTCCTCTGTTGCCACGGAAACCTAGACAGACTAAGACACCTTCCCAGCAGCAGCTTGTTTTGTTTATGTCTGAAATTGACTTTGCAAACAGGCTGCAGAGAGAGAGATAGAGAGAGAGAGTCTGCCGGTTCACTCTCAGCTATAATATGGCAATAGCCGGTTCAATTCCCTCTGGAATAACTCTGCTATATCTACAATCAAGGCAATTAACCTGGATTCCTCTTGTGAGATTCCAGCTGTGTGGAGGGCTACGTGTAAAGATGTAACCTAGCAAAGTCTCTCTGATAAAGGGCATCAGCTCAGCCAATCAGCAACGCATTGTAATCACGTTTCACACTGTGCTAATCACTTCAGCTTAATTTATCATTGGTATGAAAACAGTATTATACGCTACTAACAGAGAGAGGGGATAGAGGGAGATGGGGACAGAGGGAGGGGATAGAGGGAGACGGGGACAGGGAGGCAGAGAGAGAGGAGATAGAGGGAGAGAAACAAAATAGGGATGAGGATGGCGAGAATGCAAGAGAGAGCAGGATAATAATGACTTGAGAGAGAGACAGAAAGCCAGAGAGAAAGAGAGCAACAGCTGAGGAAAACCTGAAGAGAGAAGAGGGAAAAAGAGAGGAATATTGTGTACATAAAAAAATAACTCTTACTCTTCTAAAACCACACTAATTCAATCTGGGGAATCCAGTGAAGTGACTGAGCTCACCCTCCCTCCATCCCTCTGCCATCTTTGTCATTTCAAAATAGAGCTCAGAGAAACTCCTAATCCTCCTTCTGATACCGACACTGCACAGCACAGAGACAACATCACCAGAGAGATAGAGCGAGAGAGATAAATATATATATCTATATATCTATATATATAGTATATATATATATATATATATATATACACTACCGTTCAAAAATTTGGGGTCACTTAGAAACGTCCTTGTTTTTGAAAGAAAAGCACATTTTTTGTCCATTAAAATAACATCAAATTGATCAGAAATACAGTGTAGACATTGTTAATGTTGTAAATGACAGTTGTAGCTGGAAACAGCAGAATTTCTATGGAATATCTACAGAGGCGTACAGAGGCCCAATATCAGCAGCCATCACTCCTGTGTTCCAATGGCACGTTGTGTTAGCTAATCCAAGTTTATCATTTTAAAGGCTAATAGGCTAATTGATCATTAGAAAACCCTTTTGCAATTATGTTAGCACAGCTGAAAACTGTTGTTCTGATTAAAGAAGCAATAAACTGGCCTTCTTTAGACTAGTTGAGTGTCTGGAGCATCAACATTTGTGGGTTAGATTAAAGGCTCAAAATGGCCAGAAACAAAGACTTTTCTTCTGAAACTCATCAGTCTATTCTTGTTCTGAGAAATGAAGGCTATTCCATGCGAGAAATTGCCAAGAAACTGAAGATCTCATACAACGCTGTGTACTACTCCCTTCACAGAGCAGCGCAAACTGGCTCTAATCAGAATAGAAAGAGGAGTGGGAGTCCCCACTGCACAACTGAGCAAGAGGACAAGTACATTAGAGTGTCTAGTTTGAGAAACAGATGCCTCACAAGTCCTCAACTGGCAGCTTCATTAAATAGTACCCGCAAAACACCAGTCTCAATGTCAACAGTGAAGAGGCGACTCCGGGATGCTGGCCTTCTAGGCAGAGTTGCAAAGAAAAAGACATCTCAGAATGGTCAATAAAAAGAAGAGATTAAGATGGGCAAAAGAACACAGACACTGGACAGAGGAACTTTTCTTTCAAAAACAAGGACATTTCTTAGGGACCCCTTACTTTTGAACAGTAGTGTACCTCTACCGGTCAAACGTTTTAGAACACTTACTTATTCAAGGGTTTTTCTTTATTTTTACTATTTTCTACATTGTAGAATAGTAGTGAAGGCATCAAAACTGTGAAATAACACATATGGAATCATGTAGTAACCAAAAAAGTGTTAAACAAATATTATATTTGAGATTCTTCAAAGTAGCCACACTTTGCCTTGATGACAGTTTTGCACACTCTTGGCATTCTCTCAACCAGCTTCATGAGGTAGTCACCTGGAATGCATTTCAATTAACAGGTGTGCCTTCTTAAAAGTTAATTTCTGGAATGTCTTTCCTTCTTAATGCGTTTGAGCCAATCAGTTGTGTTGTGACAATGTAGGGGGGTATACAGAAGATAGCCCTATTTGATAAAAGACCAAGTCCATATTATGGCAAGTACAGCTCAAGTAAGCAAAGAGAAACAATAGTCCATCATTACTTTAAGACATGAAGGTCAGTCAATGCGGAAAATTTCAAGTTTGAACATTTCTTCAAGTGCAGTTGCAAATACCATCAAGCGCTATGATGAAACTGGCTCTCATGATGACCGCCACAGGAATGGAAGACTCAGAGTTACCTCTGCTGCAGAGGATATGTTCATTAGAGTTAACAGCCTCAGAAATTGCAGCCCAAATAAATGCTTCACAGAGTTCAAGTAACAGACATATCTCAACATCAACTGTTCAGAGGAGACTGTGTGAATCAGGTATTCGTGGTCGAATTGCTGCAAGGAAACCACTACTAAAGGACACCAATAAAAATAAGAGACTTGCTTGAGCCAAGAAACATGAGCAATGGACATTAGACCAGTGGAAATGTATCCAAATTGGAGATTTTTGGTTCCAACCGCCGTGTCTTTGTGAGACGCGGTGTGGGTGAACGGATGATCTCCGCATGTGGATTTCCCACCGTAAAGCATGGAGGAGGAGGTGTTATGGTGTGGGGGTGCTTTGCTGGTGACACTGTCTGTGATTTATTTAGAATTCAAGGCACACTTAAACAGCATGGCTACCACAGCATTCTGCAGCAATACGCCATCCCATCTGGTTTGGGCTTAGTGGGACTATCATTGTTTTTCAAAAGGACAATGACCCAACACACCTCCAGGCTGTGTAAGGGCTATTTTACCAAGAAGGAGAGGGATGGAGTGCTGCATCAGATGACCTGGCTTCCACAATCCCTGACCTCAACCCAATTGAGATGGTTTGGGATGAGTCCGCAGAGTGAAGGAAAAGCAGCCAACAAGTGCTCAGCATATGTGGGAACTCCTTCCAAGTGAAGCTGGTTGAGAGAATGCCAAGAGTGTGTAAAGATGTCATCAAGGCAAAGGTTGGCTATTTGAAGAATCTCAAATAAAAACCCTTGAATGAGTAGGTGTTCTAAAACTTTTGACCGGTAGTGTGTGTGTGTATATATATATATATATAGAGATGGACAGGAAAGGGGGGAATAACTGAGGATTGTGTCGTATTTGAACTCCGTCTATTGGTGGCATTCCTTGACAAGTTCCTCTTTAATTAAAACGAAATACTCCACACTTTAAAACCCTTCTTATGATTAACACTCTGATCCGCCACCACCCCCCTAAAAAGTACTTTTTTAAATTAAAAAACGTTAGTGATTTTTACTTCAAAATCCATTAATTAAAAAACCTAAATGAACAATGGTGTGATATTGAGGCAAACCCCTACTTTGCTCATTAGCTGTTGGTTAATTGATCCAAACTGCAATGTTTACCAGAGGGACACTAAAGATGAAAACATTCTAATTTGACCTACTTAATTGCACCTCTTTAAAGATTGGGGACGAAAGGGAACAGTTTGATTTTCAAGATCATAGGAAAGTGGAATTTTAAAGCTTTTAAATTCTCTCTGGGTCTCTTTGTTCCCTGTATAGAATTAGTCTGTTAATTGTGGACTGATCAACTGCTGGTTGAAGTAACTGGATACGACTTGAATAAAAATATTATTTAAAAAAAGGAAATATAAAACAAATTCAACTGAAATTGCTGATGGTCAAGTGTCAATGTCGTCCAGTCAAGAACCCATGCTCGACCTCCATTCCACCTCATCATAGGCCAGACACGGCCCATCCATCATAACTCCATTATCCCAAAATACATTACAGCAACATCAGCACACTGCTAACTCATCTGTTACCAGAGCTAAACCAAGTCCAATCTCAACTTCCTCTGTATTTTCACCAACTTTTCACTTATTTTTACTTTATTTATTCTTAAGGGTTTCAAGCAGCAAAGAAAAACACTGGGTTTTTGTGAGCAATCTTTCAAATTATTAGTACATGTAAACAGCTTAATCGGATTTCCAGTGGTGTATTTGATCTGCACATGTGCCAGCACCAGTAGTGCAAGCCTCCCTCTTACCCCGTGTGTCACGCCCTGACCGTAGAGATCCTTTTTATGTCTCTATTTTGGTTGGTCAGGGCGTGAGTTTGGGTGGGCATTCTATGTCTGGTGTTCTATGTTGTCCTTGTTTTGTATTTCTGTGTGTTTGGCCTGGTATGGTTCTTAATCAGAGGCAGCTGTCTATCGTTGTCTCTGATTGAGAATCATACTTAGGTAGCCTGTTCCCACCTGTGTTTGTGGGTGGTTGTTTTCTGTTTTGTGTGTTCACCTTACAGGACTGTTCGGTTATCGTTTTTGTTGTTTTGTCAAGTGTTTCATATTTTAATTAAAATAATGAACACTTGCCACGCTGCACCTTGGTCCTCCTCTCCTTCTCCAGACGACGATCGTGACAGAACCACCCACCAACAAAGGAACAAGCAGCGTGGGAACATGGACTCCTGGACACGGGAGGACATTTTGGAAGGCAAAGGACCATGGGCACAGCCGGGAGAGTATCGCCTTCCGAAAAAGGAGCTGGAGGCAGCAAAAGCGGAGCGACGACACTACGAGGAATTGGCGCGAGGTAACGGGCACGAGAGGCAGCCCCAGAATTTCTTTGGGGGGTGGCACACAGGGAGATTGGCGGACACAGGTAGGAGACCTGAGCCAACTCCCGGGCTACAGGGGGGATCCAGCCAGGACGAGTGGTGCTAGCTCTGCGCTCGAGACCGCCAGTGCGCCTCCACGGTCCAGTGCATCCGGTGCCTCGGCCAAGGAAAAGGCCTCCTGCATGTCTCCCCAGCCTGGTGAGTCCTGTGCCTGTGCTAAAATCTAACCCTCCTGCATGTCTCCCCAGCCTGGTGAGTCCTGTGCCTTCTCCCAGAGCCAGGCCTCCTGTGTGTCTCTCCACTCCAGTGATAATCCATGGCACGAAGCCTCCAGTGATAATCCATGGCACGAAGCCTCCAGTGATAATCCATGGCAAGAAGCCTCCAGTGAGGATCAATGGCACGAAACTTCCAGTGAGGATCAATGGCAAGAAGCCTCCAGTGATGATCCATGGCAAGAAGCCTCCAGTGATGATCCATGGCACGACGCCTCCAGTGATGATCCATGGCAAGAAGCCTCCAGTGGTGACCCATGGCACGAAGCCTCCAGTGATGATCCATGGCAAGAAGCCTCCAGTGATGATCCATGGCACGAAGCCTCCTGTGATGATCCATGGCACGAAGCCTCCTGTGATGATCCATGGCACGAAGCCTCCTGTGATGATCCATGGCACGAAGCCTCCAGTGAGGATCCATGGCATGAGGCCTCCAACGAAGGAGGTCAGTCCGGAGCCTCCAGCGTCGCCCTATAGTCCGGAGCCTCCAGCGACGCCCTCTAGTCCGGAGCCTCCAGCGACGCCCTCTAGTCCGGAGCCTCCAGCGTCGCCCTCTAGTCCGGAGCCTCCAGCGTCGCCCTCTAGTCCGGAGCCTCCAGCGTCGCCCTCTAGTCCGGAGCCTCCAGCGACGCCCTCTAGTCCGGAGCCTCCAGCGTCGCCCTCTAGTCCGGAGCCTCCAGCGACGCCCTCTAGTCCGGAGCAGCCAGAGTCTCCCTCCTGTCCGGAGCAGCCAGAGTCTCCCTCCTGTCCGGAGCAGCCAGAGTCTCCCTCCTGTCCGGAGCAGCCAGAGTCTCCCTCCTGTCCGGAGCAGCCAGAGTCTCCCTCCTGTCCGGAGCAGCCAGAGTCTCCCTCCTGTCCGGAGCAGCCAGAGTCTCCCTCCTGTCCGGGGCCCGCTGCGAGGGTCCCCGGTCCGGGGTCGGCGGTAAGTGGGCCAAGACTAAGGTGGAGCGGGGTCCACGTCCCGCACCAGAACCGCCACCGCGGTGAAAAGCCCACCCAGACCCTCCCCTATAGGTTCAGGTTTTGCGGCCGGAGCCCGCACCTTTGGGGGGGGGGGGGGGGGGGGTACTGTCACGCCCTGACCGTAGAGATCCTTTTTATGTCTCTATTTTGGTTGGTCAGGGCGTGAGTTTGGGTGAGCATTCTATGTCTGGTGTTCTATGTTGTCCTTGTTTTGTATTTCTGTGTGTTTGGCCTGGTATGGTTCTCATTCAGAGGCAGCTGTCTATCGTTGTCTCTGATTGAGAATCATACTTAGGTAGCCTGTTCCCACCTGTGTTTGTGGGTGGTGGTTTTCTGTTTTGTGTGTTCACCTTACAGGACTGTTCGGTTATCGTTTTTGTTGTTTTGTCAAGTGTTTCATATTTTAATTAAAATAATGAACACTTACCACGCTGCACCTTGGTCCTCCTCCGATCGTGACACCGTGAGTGAAGTGAGTTAGGAAAAACTGAAAGTATACATTTTACAAATAGTTTTCACATACAAACTTTATATGTCTGAACTCAGAATAAAATTGCCTGGTCACTATGGTAGAAAATGTATTTTGATTGTTGATTTTCCTACCAGGTAGCCTGATTTCATGTAAACAGTATGCAAACGATTTAAACAAACTATTATAGCAACCTATCCACAATAATCGTATTATTGTGTGCATGTAACTGTGATCATTGAGTATCTCAAGTTGAAGGCAGACTCGGCTGCCATGAGCAACTAAATTATCCTTTTAACTTCTGTGTACGATTGTAAAATAATCAGTTCATGGACCTACATCTGGCGTATTCGAAGCAATTATTGGTACCATGATTGTCTTCTAAAAATATATATATTTACAGGAAGATTGACCACGTAGATTGTAATTTTTCCAGTTACTATAATGGGGATCCTGTTTTCTACAAACAATGCCTGCAGTACGGTGGTCAACCTTGAACTCCCGTGGTTTCAGTGAGAAAGTGCGGTTGTTCTCCCTGCTGAAACTCTATTGTATTTCTTGGCATTCATTATACATCTTCTTCTGTAAGGCCAAAGTCAAATTTGAATTCCAGTGAGATGATGGGGCCTAGGAGGGTGCAACCTTGCATGGTGGTAAAGGGCCAAAGGCCACACCCTTTCATGCAATGACATGCCCATTAACATCATGGCACTATAACAATCGTTTTAATATGTCAACTTTGAAAGGTTACTCCCATCACCCCGTGTGACCTAGAGTCATAAAATATGGTACCTAGATCTCTTTCCTAAAGGTGTCCGCATACATAAGTTCAGTTTGCTCCTATCAGACCTTGGCTAGGTGAAGAACATGTATGTGCTTGCATATTCCCCAAAGCGGCAATATTACTGTTTGTCTCTCTTGAGCCACTGTAGCAATAACATTGCCAGAAACACTCTTCAAAAAAAGATATATCAAGAAATCTGTCAATAATTGACGATTTTGCCGAGGAGGTCTTAGTCATGCAATTTTACATCTAACTAAGATGTTTGGGGCAGTATTTCTCAAGTTTAAAAAATTTGCATGAAAGGCAGTCGCCTCTCGTTGAAATACGACAAACACTTCATGTTCCCACTCCTATTAGCAATATTAGGAGAGGTGCACAATCACCAATGAAGGGGCGTACACTTTAGCTACCGAACTTCGACTTGACTCAAGAAAAACATTTGTGTGCACGAAGACCAAAACGAACAATAAGCACCACAAAATTTCTGCAGAATATATGAGAAAACTGTTTCAATGGGGAAGCATACAGTAAGACTTACAAAGTTCATATTTGCCTCAAGGACCCATAAGGTCTGCCATGATGGCTATTTCGCCATTTTGAATTTTGTGGAAAAGAATGTAACAACTTCTACTTCGGAACCACTGGGCCGATCTGGATGAAACTTGATATATAGCATCTATTGTACCAAGATCTCTCAATGCAATATTTTCCAGGCTAGTACCTGAAACAATATGGTCGCTATAAACCAATGAACATTCAAGTGGGCATGACCTGGCACATAAATGCATATAAATCAAATACTGCCAAGACTCTACATGTAATGACACTGTCAAGACTCTACATGTAATGACACTGTCAAGACTCTACATGTAATAACATGTTTGAGCTAGAGTCCTAAAATATATACAACATTTGGTTCCAGTCAGTCCAGCGGTTCTGGAGAAAAATATGTTTCAAGTAGTCAACATAACTAAAACATTTCCAAAATACATGAAAAGCATATTGCATGATCTGTTCAATGTTGAGTTCCAATATTTGGCAAGCGCGGTAAGGAGTACAGAAGTAGCTCATCCTAGGGGGCAATGTGTCCAATGTGTCCTGATGGTGGTGCTATGGGGCCAAAGCTTGAACCCGACATGGCTGCTTGCAGATGTATTTCTTAATTTTTTATTATTTCTCTCTCATCCTTGTCTTTGAACCTCTCTGTTTCTCTCGGTCTCATCTCAGGTCAAAGGACTTTTAATGAAGAGCTGCTCTCCAGAGAACATCGCTAGCACATCGTCCCTAAGCCATCTCGCCATACAGTCCCTATGAAAAATGCAGGGCCCGTGTTGTAGCCAGCAGAGAGCTCCCGCCTGTGCTGTCACTTGCCTTGCCCACAGGTCCACACCAAAGTAGCCTGTGTTTTCTTCCTTCCTCTGCAGCACTGGAACAACACACATTATCACATCATCAATATTTATCCTTGTCTCTCTCCTGTCCCCTCTTCTCCAGGTCTGCTCACATGTATCCATCATCTCTCCCCTTTTTTACCTTCCCTTTCCACTTCCACAGTGCCTTTTACCGTCTTCCCGTCTTCCCTTCATCCTCTTCTCCCCTCCCGCTGTCTGTACCCTCCATCTCTCTCCCCTCCATCGCTCCTGCTCCTCTCCTCTGATCGAGGTGGGTTTGGACCTTAATGAATGTATGCCTGGCTTCTCTCTCCATACGAGGAGCTGCTGATGCAAAAACAAATATTCCTCTGCTTTTTTTGCTAAGAAAGGGCATCTGAAGACATGCGTGACGCAAATGTGACTGATGATGTGGTTAGCGTGATCCTTAGCGTGTTTGAAGGCATTGTTAGTATGTTCTGTGCTATGCTCTGACAGATTAGCGGCTTTGCACATGGAGCCCTTGCCCCGTTAAATCAGGTCTGTCAAAATGGGCAAGCCATGGATTTACTGACTGACAAAAATAAGTACAAGCGTACACACACGCACACACACAGAGCCACATACATACACACACAGAGAGCCATGTACACACACACACACACACACACACACACACACACACACACACACACACACACACACACACACTAGACGATGGGCTGTGAGAATCCACCTCTACTCTCCCTCTAGAGCCAGATAGTTTGTAGAGCAGCTTGTTTTATTGTATTTCCAGCTTGTAACAAATCCTACTATCATGAAAAGATCCACACTGTCTCCCTAGATTTAGTCGAAAGCATTTACCTGCCTCCATTTTCTCTCATAAAAGCTCTCCACTAACAAAAACAGCCGCAGAGTATTTTTCTTTCCTCTTTAGCCCCAGTCTCCTTTTCTCCTTCACAACCTTCCTCCCTCTCCAGTTGAACATCTTCAATTATTTATTAATCTCTAAACCATAAAAATGTTTTAATTGTCCATACGGGTCTCCTTCTCGCCCCAGCAGTCTCCCACAGACAGTCAGTAGCTAGCAGAGTAGTCTGGTCTGGTCTAGGGCCAGTAGCTTTCACACGTCTTTGATCTCTCTCTATCGGGTCCACAGGCTGCCGGCGCCTTTCATTCAATTAGGCCCAGTGTTGTTGTTATCCCTAATAATAGAGCCCCTCCATCTTCCTCGGCACCCTGTCACCATCTCACTCATCACAGCCACTGTCCCCCATCTCCTCATCTCCATCTCAGCCCTCTTATTACTATCATCACTACCAGGGGAGAGGAGGAGATATAGGGGGAGTGGGGCTGGGTGGATGTATGGAGAGGAGGAGGGAGAGGAGATACAGGGAGATGGGGGAGCGGGGCTGGGTGGATGGATGGACGGAGAGGAGAGGAGAGGAGGAGGGAGAGGAGGAGATATGGGGGAGTGGGTCTGAGTGGATTGGTGGAAAAAATGAGGGAGAGGAGATACAGGGAGATGGGGGAGTGGGGCTGGGTGGATGGAGGGAGGGAGAGGAGGAGGTAGAGGAGTAGATACAGGGGGAGTGAGGCTCGGTGGATGGAGGGAGAGGAGTAGATATGGGGGAGTGGGGCTGGGTGGATGGAGGGAGGGAGAGGAGGAGGGAGAGGAGTAGATACAGGGGGATGGGGGGATTGGGGCTGGGTGGATGGATGGAGAGCCTGAGGAAAAGAGTGAGAGAGAGATGGAGAGGAAGTCGGTGGAGGAGAGCGATAGAGGAGGCGGATTTGTGAGTATGCCTGCGTGTGTGTGTGTGTCAGGAGAATGAGAGCGGCAGGGAGCAGAGAATGGGTAAGGGTAGACTGCTGCAGACCCCTGAAGGCTGTTGTCACATTTTGAATCCAGGACGATGTACACTGACATGAATGTAATTGGTGAAAACTAGCTTGAAATGACCAGTTTTGTGGAATGGAGAAAATGGAGTAGTTCTCTCTGCATTTCTTTATTTCTCCATTCTCTCCCTCCTTCTTCATTCTCATTTCTCTTTTCATCTCTCTTCTTTATTCATCAACCTTCTCTCGCTTTATGAATCTCTCTTTCTATTCCTTGCTCAACAGTTCCTCTTTCTCTCCCTATCATCTCAATATATTATCATAACAGTGTGGTTAGTAAATATGAATCCAGACTAGGGCTCTTGCGGTGACCGTATTACCGCCACACAGCCAGTCATGAGTCATGACTGCAGTAAAATGCTACGTTACTGTTGAGTCACGGTGATCTCCTTTATGCACTCTGGACATGTTTTGGTAGTACCCAACTTGCTAACGACCATCAGGTCCTAATGGCCTGGTACTCAGGGCTCTATTGTCCCTCTAACCACTCTGACACCAATGTAAATGCAATCACATCAAACACTTATCAAAACAGTATGTGCTTTCAAACTCACCTCACTGTAATCAATTTGGAGAAAGAAGTTCAACAGCAGGTTGAAACAGTGTAAAACATGATCGTTGTGGATGTTGTTTCAAAGCTAAACACAACAAAATGGACAGCGCTTTCTAAGGTGATGATTCATTCAAAACACCCATAAATATATTAGAGCTTATGCATACTCATAGGCTTATGAACCCAAGCCCGAAAAAAAAAATGAATTAAAATTATAATTGTGCCGTTATACAATGTATAGCCTACTGCATATTACACATAGGCAAAAAAATAAATAAACATGATTTAAGATACCTTTGGAACATAATTTGTCTAACACATTTGAGTAATCACCTTTGAGTGTGGACTGTGTTGTTATTCATACTAGATGGAGTGGTTATCTTATGCTACGCTCCAAAATGTCTATCCACGAGTCTGGGAGAGAACGTATAGCATTAGGCGAAGCTGTTGGTTCATTGATTGGGCAGGGCGGCTTACAGAGCTAGCCTACAATTATAGTGAATTTGTATTTGAGTTTGAATATCCTAGTAATATGGCTTTTCTTTCATAATTAATTGGGTAACACATTACCTTTAGCTATACAGAATATCTCACCACTGTGCATTTCCATCTCCTGTCTCTTCTTTATTCCATTCTTGCGCGTGCAGAGTGGCTGTCAACAGTTTAGTGAAATATGTTTCCTTGCGAAAACATCAATGTTCCCTGAACAGATTTCACTTGGTTTCCCAAATTAAGCACTGGGTAGCTGCAGGAACAGGGTTGGAGAGCCCATGGCATACAGAGTTTGGGCAGCATATCACATGTTGCGCAGGGAGATCAGGCTCCTCAAACAGTGGTTGATGGGTGGAGTGAAATAAGTGTTGTTATATGTATTTCTCAGCTGCTCATATTAAGCACATGCTCTAAAATATAAAACCCAAGTAGCCTACCCAGCATCATTGAAAAACAGACCGTCAAGAAAGCGTGGGCTCCTTTTTCTATTCCAGTGCATTTGGATGACATGTATTTTTCCGCTGTCCATTTGATAATGGGCAATTCTAAATCAAAACTAATTTTACATATTAGTAAAAACAAGATTAAATTGAGAATAGTCTGATGGGTGGAGAGAACAGCTGTGCAGCCTGAGGCAAGGAACAGAGAGCAACTTTTTTTGCAACTTTCTCAAATCCTCACTAGACTGTAGTGGCATCATGCAGCCCATGTATGTTTTGATTTCTGAGACATTCTAAGGTTTGTATCATTCACAACTAAAGCTGCCAAATAACTATAAATCTAACATATAGGACCTGTTTCAAATGATCACTTTTACACTCAACATAGCCACTTCATATGCGCACGCTCCGGAATGGGAAAAATATCCTTTGCATTTTATTCAGCTAAGTTCAATTATATTCTTCTTACTATAAAATCATATAATATAAAATAATGGCACTGGACTTAAGTAGATCTTGTCAGCTAAACGAACAAGCCTGCAGCATGGTGCATAACCAGATAACATAAGTTAAATTCAGTTTTTCTGAAATACATTTTCTTCATATCATAATGTTTCCTTAGACCTGATTAAAATAAATAATGGATTTATTGTGATGGTGTATAATAAATAGATTTATTCGACTAAATGTAGATGCAAAGGCTCGCATGAGCAGCTTGTATGCAGCACTGTAACTTTTACATTCAATTACCTCTCTGCCTAATACACCCACCAACCTCTCCCACCGCACAGCCCTGAACATATCTGCCTGCTAATACTGCTCCAATTAGGTGTGTCTTTATACAAAAGAGGAAGAATAAAGTACAGAATATGTAGCTGCGGTTGTTACAGTATATAAAGGGGAAGCCATGGGAATCAATCTGTCTACATCTTGCAAACAGCATGCATGTTCTGTACAAGAGGTTAACGGCAAAAGTGATTGATGGAAGGGCAATGTAATACAGGAAATCACAAGGTGATTTATTCGTAAGGAATAAAGAAAATCGCTGCATAGGAAAGCAAAGCACTCAAGAACCACAAGGACTTCTGAGAAGAAGTTACTCTGAATGGTGTGTATGTGAGAAGCCTTCAACACAAAGTCCCAAATAAGGACAGGGTTACTTACCTCAGCAGCCTACTATTTTAATAGGGTCTCACTCTCACTCTCTCTCTCGCTCGCTCCTCTCTCTCTCTCGCTCCTCTCTCTCTCTCGCTCCTCTCTCTCTCTCGCTCTGTCGCTCATCTCTCTCTCTCTCTGTCGCTCCTCTCTCTCTTTCGCTCCTCTCTCCCATTCATATATATATATACACACACACACACAGACACTTGGCCTCCCATTGTTACGCCCTGACCTTAGAGAGCCGTTTTATTTCTCTATTTGGTTAGGCCAGGGTGTGATTTGGGGTGGGCATTCTATGTTCTCTATTTCTTTTTGTTTGGCCCAATCAGAGGCAGCTGTCTTTCATTGTCTCTGATTGGGGATCCTACTTAGGCAGCCCTTTTTCCCTCCCTCAGTGTGGGATCTTGTCTTTGTTTGAGTGCATGTAGTTTGCACGACTAAACTTTTCGTTCGTTGTGTTATTTATAGTTTTTTTTTCTTGGTGGAACATTTAAATAAAAGAATGTACGCCTACCACGCTGCACCTTGGTCTCCTTCCGACGACAAACGTTACACCCATCCTATTCTAACCACCTCTCGCCGGCTTTGTATTCATGTTACCTGATAAATGCTATACAATATGATCTTGTTGCCATCTAATGCACCTTCAAATGTCATAAATCAACACTGCAGAGCTTTCCCTGTCCTCTGCCGTGCCCTGATTTGTATTACTGCTGATGATTTCTGGAAATGTACATGTACTGTTGCTGGCCCCAATTCTGACTTGTGCTCTGATATCTGCTTCACTGATTTCTGCTCTTGTAAAAGGCTGAGTTTTCTGCACGTTAACACTAGAAGCTTATTACCTAAAATGTATGGGTTCACAGCTCCAATCCAGATGTGATGGTCATTACTGAGACGTGGTTAAGAAAGAGTGTTTTGAACACTGATGTTAACCTTTCTGCTTATAACCTTTTTCAGCAAGACAGATCTTCCAAAGGTGGTGGAGTGGCAATCTTTACCAAGAAACACCTTCAATGCTCGATTGTCTCCACCAAGTCTGTCCCCAAACAATTTGATTTGCTGGTTTTAAGCATTAAACTTTCAAATAGCTCTTTGTTGACTGTTGCTGGGTGTTATCCATCAGCACAGGCCTGTACCCTACCTGCCCTAAGCTCTCTCCTGGCCCCTTACACTAAGTCTGAACTTTTTCTGATAGGTGACCTAAACTGGGACATGCCTAAACCACCTGACCAAGTCCTAAAGCAATGGGACTCCCTAAATCATTCTCAGATTATTACCAATCCCACAAGATATGACTCCAAGCACCCCGAAAAGGCTACTCTCCTTGATCTTAACCTCACAATTAATCCTGATAGGTATCAGTCTGGTGTTTTCTGTGATGACCTTAGGGAGGATAAACCTTAGGGATTTGTCATAGACGCTTCCCAAAAACTTTCATGAGCAAGCCTTCCTTCATGACCTGGCCTCTGTAAATTGGTATAGAATCAGCTTGATCCCCTTTTTCGAAGATGCCTGGACCTTCTTTTTTATATTTTCAGTGGTATTGTTAACATAAAGAAGAAGAAAACGGTTCAGCCTCTGGTTTGACTGTGATCTGGCAGTTACTCCACCTCAAGAATTGCATTTGGCGAAAGGCTCGGCACATACTCAGGCTGACTGGCTCTCGTTCAGCCAAGTGAGAAATAAGTGCACTCAGGCTATTCGGAAAGCCAAAGTTAGTTACTTTAAGGAGCAGTTCTCTCTCTGTGAGTCTAACCCCAAGAAGTTCTAGAAAACGGTTAAAGACCTGGAGAATAAACCCTCCTCCTCGCAGCTGCCCATGTCCCTTAATGTTGATGATGTAGTTGTTACTGACAAGGAGCACATGGCTGAGCTCTTTAACCGTTTTAACCGGTCTCTCCTCTCTGGGGAGGTTCCCATTGCTTGGAAAGCAGCCACGGTGCGTCCTTTATTTAAAGGGAAAGATCAAGCTTATCCTAACTGTTATAGGCCAATTTCTATGTTTCCCTGTTTATCAAAAGTGTTAGAAAACTTGTAAATAATCAACTGACTGGCTTTCTTGATGTCTATAGTATTCTCTCTGGTATGCAATCTGGTTTCTGCTCAGGTTATGGATGTGTCACTGCAACCTTAAAGGTCCTAAATGATGTCACCCTTGCGCTTGATTCTAAGCAATGTTGTGCTGCTATAAAAACCAAAGCTTTTGATACGGTAGACCATTCCATTCTTGTGGACCGGCTAAGGAGTATTGGTGTCTCTGACTGGTCTTATGCCTGGTTTGCTAACTAACTCTCTCAAAGAAAGCAGTGTATAAAGTCAGAGCATCTGCTGTCTCAGCCACTGCCTGTCACCAAGGGAGTACCCCAAGGCTCGATCCTAGGCCCCACATTCTTCTCAACAACAGCTCAGGCAGTAGGAAGCTCTCTCATCCATTTATATGCAGATGATAGTCTTATACTCAGCTGGCCCCTCCCCGGATTTTGTGTTAAATGCTCTACAACAAAGCCTTCTTAGTGTCCAACAAGCGTTTTCTGCCCTTAACCTTGTTCTGAACACCTCCAAAACAAAGGTCATGTGGTTTGGTAAGAAGAATGCTCCTCTCCCCACCGGTGTGATTACGACCTCTGAGGGTTTAGAGCTTGAGGTACCTCATACAAGTACTTGGGAATATGGCTAGACGGTACACTGTCCTTCTCTCAGCACATATCAAAGCTGCAGGCTAAGGTTAAATCTAGACTTGGTTTCCTCTATCGTAATCGCTCCTCTTTCACCCCAGCTGCCAAACTAACCCTGATTCAGATGACCATCCTACCCATGCTAGATTACGGAGACGTAATTTATAGATCGGCAGGTAAGGGTGCTTTCAAGCGACTAGATGTTCTTTACCATTCGGCCATCAGATTTGCCACCAATGCTCCTTATAGGAAACATCACTGCACTCTACAGTCTGTTAAAGGTCCCCAAAGTGCACACATCCCTGGGTCGCTGCTCTTTTCAGTTCGCTGCAGCTAGCGAATGGAACGAGCTGCCAAAAACATTCAAACTGGACAGTTTTATCTCCATCTCTTCATTCAAAGACTCAATCATGGACACTTACTGACAGTTGTGGCTGCTTTGTGTGATGTATTGTTGTCTCTAACTTCTTACCATGTTGTGCAGCTGCCATGTTGTTGTTGTTGTGTTGCTACCATGCTGTGTTATGTGTTGCTGCCATGCTGTGTTGTCTTAGGTCTCTCTTTATGTAGTGTTGTGGTGTCTCTCTTCTCGTGATGTGTGTTCTGTCCTATATTTTTATTTAGTATTTTTAATCCCAGCCCCTGTCCCCTTCTCCGTGGGAGGCCTTTTGCCTTTTGGTAGGTCGTCATTGTAAATAAGAACAAGTTGCCTAGTTAAATAAAGGTTAAAAAAATAAAGAAACAGAAGCACACCCCTCAGCTTATTGCAATTAAAGCTCCTGAAATGTCTCATTCCCTCATTGCTCATTCATATTCTCAACATGCTGAAATGAGGATAAAAGATTTTCAACATGGTGAAATGAGGATAAAAGCCTCTACACATCCGAAACATACATATATCTGATTACATACACATTGCACACAGTCACAAACCAACACATTCCTTATCATGCTGTTCTTCCTCTCTCACACACACACACACACACACACAAAGATACACACTTACACAAAAACACACACACACACACACACACACACACACACACAGATTGCTGTCTTTATGCAGAGCGTTTCTGTTAAAGTGAGAGCTCCCTGTCTAAGCTGGAAAGAAACCGAAGTTAAAAATACACACAGATCCCCAAAATAAAAAAGACAGAGAGGAGTTATAGAATCACAACATTTTCATTTAGCGCTACCTTACCTTCTTCCTTCTGTTCACAAAGCCCCGGTAATCCTAACCCTCTTTAGAGTCATGGTGCAGCCCATGCAGAGTTAATTGGAAAAGTGTCTTCCATTCGGGGGCATGATTAAAATGCACTATGCTGTGGTGAGAGATAAAGAGATGGAGGGAGATGTAGAGTAAAGCTCGCTCTGAGGTAGAGAGGAGGACCAGAGGGGTGCATGCTTGTTAGCCACAGTGCCTGAGGGGTAGGGTAGATGGCTGTTGGCAGAGCATGGGGTGATCTAAGGTCTATGTCCACCCTGAGGGCCTATATGAAACTGGGCACACAGAGGGCTCAACAAGTCATTGGATCTGCTCATCTGAGCCAACATTTTGGCTCTAGGACCTCAAAAACAAGTTACTCCATTTGATGTGATATGAAGGTGATATGGAGAGAGGGAGAGGCCCTCACCTGCAGTTGCGTTAGAAGGCACTGACACAATTTCTATCCCACTGCTCAAAACCAGTCTCCACTGTTTCTAACACCTCCCTCTGACTGTGGAATATTCATGATATTAACACTCACACACGTCTCAGTTCACATTGCACTGTTTGTGTTACAGTGTATGTGAATGTGTGTCTTAGAGATGAGCAAATTTGGTGTCTGTTTGCATGTGATTGTGTGGTGGGTGTTTTTGACTCTGAGGTTTGTATGTCTGTGTGTGAATGTGTGGCAATGCTCTCTGGTGTGTTATGTGAAATGTGTGTGTTCCTGATCCTGTAGTGTGATTGTGTGACAAAGCAGCGCTGGGAAGAAATGGGCTTGGCTCGCCCACACCTCTGGGCCGTTTTGAACCCCTCTTCCCCAGCCCAGAGCACCCCAAGGCGGGCTTTACCCCAGAAGATTATCCATCATCCACGGCTTTCCCCCATGGCGGGTTGGCTCAGTGGCCAGGCCAGGGCTCCTCTAGGGCGGGTAGCTGCGGGCTGGACCTCCACTGGGGCTCTGCTGGAGCTCCCCTGGGTCTGAGCCAGCTGGTGAGGATAGATCACTGAGCACCCCAGGCACAGATATAGAGGAACGGGGCTGCTCACTGAGCACAGCCATAGCCCCATGGTGGTTCTCCTGTTTCAGCCCCTGCATACACCACCACTATTGTCACAGAAAAGAACAGGCTACATTTTCTGTTCACTTTGTTCAGGGGCAGTGGACTGAATAGGGGTGGAGACTAATTATAAAAGCCTGAGTGAGCTGTTTTATTGTACAATAACGTCTCCGGGAAGAATTCAATGAAACGATAGGAAGCTATAAGCGAGGGTGAAAAAACATAGGCCAGGAAAAGGATTGTTTTTCATTTAGAAGCTAAATGAGGTTACACTTTGTTTCAACCGTAAAAATTGTCCAACTAATTACCGTACATTACCACAAACATACATGTTCAAGGTGCCTTTTATCCGCAGTGTGTATGTATGTCACAGTGTTGATTCCAACCTGAAGTGAATGGGTTTCATACTGTGGTAACAAATCGAGCAGTGTGTTCTCCTGGAGTGTTCTTCTCATAGACGATGCACATGATCGTTTCCCACCACTCTGGGCCCACCACTCAATGCCCCTGTGCCCAAAGCGAGGTCCATACAGAAATGATGTGTCGAGATAGGTGTGGAAGAACTTGACTGGCCTGCACAGAGCCCTGACCTCAACCCCATTGATCACCTTTGGGATAGCCCCACTACAGTAAAACAAGTGCTATATTGACATAACCTGAAAGGCCGCTCAGCAAGGAAGAAGCCACTGCTCCAAAACCGCCATAAAAAAGCCAGACCACGGTTTGCAACTGCATATGGGGACAAAGATTGTACTTTTTGGAGAAATGTCCTCTGGTCTGATGAAGCAAAAATAGAATTGCTTGGCCATAATGACCATCATTATGTTTGGAGGAAAAAGGGGGACGCTTGCAAGCCGAAGAACACCATCCCAACCGTGAAGTACGGGGGTGGCAGCATCATGTTGTGGGCGTGCTTTGCTGCAGGAGGGACTGGTGCACTTCACAAAATAGATGGCATCATGAAGAGGAAAATTATGTGGATATATTGAAGCAACATCTCAAGACATCAGTCAGGAAGTTAAAGCTTGGTCGCAAATGGGTCTTCCAAATGGACAATGACCCCAAGCATACTTCCAAAGTTGTGGCAAAATGGCTTAAGGACAACAAAGTCAAGGTATTGGAGTGGCCATCACAAAGCCCTGACCTCAATCATATTGAAAATTTGTGGGCAGACCTGATAAAGCGTGTGCAAGCAAGGAGGCCTACAAACCTGACTCAGTTACACCAGCTCTGTCAGGAGGAATGGGCCAAAATTCACCCAACTTATTGTGGGACGCTTGTGGAAGGCTACCCAAAACGTTTGACCCAAGTTAAACCATTTAAAGGCAATGCTACCAAATACTAATTGAGTGTATGTAAACTTCTGACGCACTGGGAATGTGATGAAAGAAATAAAAGCTCAAATAAATCATTCTCTCTACTATTATTCTGACATTTCACATTCTTAAAATAAAGTGGTGATCCTAACTGACCTAAGAAAGGGACTTTTTACTAGGATTAAATGTCAGGAATTGTGAAAAGTGTATTTGGCTAAGGTGTATGTAAACTTCCGACTTCAACTGTATATATATATGACTCTATATATGACTCTGTACCTATGCATAGTATCATCATCCTAAGTCCCTGTGATATACATGAGTTTGTTAGAAATCCTTCTATCCAGCTCTGCATCACAACAAACCACATTGTCTCCCTGTGTATGTATGAGACAATAAAGGGACAATAAAGATTTATTCAATGACCTCACACCACAAGGAGGAAATTGAGGTTGATGAAAAAAAAGCAGGGAAAAGGAGGAAGTTCTCAGGCGAGGTACGTCAACCTTTAGAGGTTGGATCTTTGTGCTCTCAGGTAAAGATCACACTTCGAGACACACTGTAGGATCCAAGAGGCCATGACAAGAAAGACTTTCTCAGTGTGTGGAGTTGACAATCATTGTGTGGTCAGAAAGGAGAAATCTCAGCCATCCAAAGAAACTGCCAATAAAAATAGTGTGTGCTGAGATTCAAGGCTTCAAGTTTGCAGGACTACAGGGCTGCAAGGCTGTGTGGCACTAGCTCGGCTAACGGTGGTTTTAGAAAGGCCATCATAGCAAGGCTGTGCATCTCTGAAGTCTTGCAAAGCACCTCAATGTGTAGGCATGGCATTTTGCTCGAGTGTAAAGCTTTGGAGTGTAAGAGAAGCCAGCAAGGTCCTGACACACACACACACTCCCACACACACACACGTAAACACACACACACACACATGTACAAACGCAAACACACACACATACACACGCAAATACACACACGTACACACGCATAAACTCACACACGCAAACACACACATGCGCAAACACACACACACGTACACGCAAACACACACACACATAGGCTATGTACGCACACGCACAAGCAAAGGTGGAAAACATCAAGAAGCAGAGAGAGAAGCTGACAAGAGAAGGGAAAGAAATCCCTGTCTAGAGGTAGCAGAGATGGAGAGAAGAGGATGAGGGGAAACGGGATGGAAATAACAGAGAGAAGGAAGATAGGATTAGAAAAAAGTGGGGGAGAAGGAAGACGAGAGAGGGAAAAGGGAGAAGTGGGTAGAAGGATATATGAAATAACTAAGAGTAGTGAAGGAGAAAACAGGTTGGAGATGGAAAAGTAAGAAATAAGAGTGGGAGGAGGAGTGGGAGAGAATTATAAAAAAAAGTGCAAAAACAGAAGAAGTAGAGAGGATGGATGGAAGACCGAGCATTTAGAGATACTTAGCAACACCATGCGCAGAGCTGGCAAGAGAAAGAGCCAAGGTGAGAGATAGAGAAATAAAGACAAAGCATATTGTCAGAAGACAGTCCAACGAGAGAGAACAAGAGCATGAGAGTGTGTTCAAGTTATTCCAGAGCGAGGCAGGGAGGGAGAGAGAAGAAGAGGAGGAGGGTGAGTAAAAGGAGAGAGAGAGAGAGAGAGAGGTGGTGGTGATTTGTAGATGCTATCTCAGTGCAGGAAGATGTGTGTGACACAATCTCAAATTGGAAATCGCTGTTTCAATCTCGCCTCACTCTGTGGTTGCCCGATCCACTGATAACGAGACCAGACTAATTCTATTAAAAATAGCCTGTGAATGCAGTGGTGGCAGGGAAACAGGCAGAGGAAGAGACATGCAGGGAAGCAGCCCCTAAGACTAAACTACCCCAGTGAGTCTCAAAAACGACCCTACCGGAATAAACTTTCTATCGCCAACACATCTATCTATCTACCCATCTGGCTCTCTTACCTCTCTCTCCCTCCATCTCTCAACTAGCCCCCTGCTCTATCTGACTACCCATCTGTCTCTCTATCTGACTACCCATCTGTCTCTCTATCTATCTACCCCTTCTGTCTCTATCTATCTACCCCTTCTGTCTATCTATCTACCCCATCTGCCTATCTATCTACCCCTTCTGTCTATCTATCTACCCCATATGTCTATCTATCTACCCCATCTGCCTATCTATCTACCCCTTCTGTCTCTCTCTATCCACCCCATCTGTCTCTCTATCTATCTACCCCATCTGTCTCTCTATCTATCTACCCCTTCTGTCTCTCTATCTATCTACCCCATCTGCCTATCTATCTACCCCTTCTATCTATCTATCTATCTACCCCTTCTGTCTCTATCTATCCACCCCATCTGTCTCTCTATCTACCCCATATGTCTCTCTATCTATCTACCCCATCTGCCTATCTATCTACCCCATCTGCCTATCTATCTACCCCTTCTGTCTATCTATCTACCCCATCTGTCTATCTATCTACCCCATCTGCCTATCTACCCCATCTGCCTATCTATCTACCCCTTCTGTCTATCTATCTACCCCTTCTGTCTATCTATCTACCCCATCTGCCTATCTATCTGTCTACCCCATCTGTCTCTCTATCTATCTACCCCATCTGTCTCTCTATCTGTCTACCCCATCTGTCTCGCTATCTATCTACCCCATCTGTCTCTCTATCTATCTACCCCATCTGTCTCTCTATCTATCCACCCCATCTGTCTCTCTATCTATCTACCCCATCTGTCTCTCTATCTATCCACCCCATCTGTCTCTCTCTCTATCCACCCCATCTGTCTCTCTATCTATCTACCCCATCTGTCTCTCTATCTATCTACCCCATCTGTCTCTCTATCTATCCACCCCATATGTCTCTCTATCTATCTACCCCATCTGTCTCTCTATCTATCTACCCCATCTGTCTGTTCCTTATCTCTCCCTACAGGTTAGTGTTTTCATTTAGAAGCTGCTCTGCTCTGATTCTCTGGCTTTCTCTCCTCCTTGTCTTAATCTAACTCCCTCCCTCCCTCCCTCCCTCCCTCCCTCCCTCCCTCCCTCCCTCCCTCCCTCCCTCTTCTCTCGGTCTCTGTCCTCAAAGGCATGTGCTAAGTTCTCATCAAATTATGTTCACAAAGTTAACCTTGTGTAGAAAAATCTGAGTGACAGGTCTTGGCTCTTTCATCTTCATCTGTGACCCTTCAGCCTACAGGAGTAGAGGAAGAGGACCCACCTGTCACTGGTTTAACCAATAAGAGAGTAGAGGGGAAGCTATAATCACCAATCAGTAGCAGGCAGACCAATCTGACTGTACTGTAAAGACAATGACTGGATTCACAGAACAGAGTGAAGTTGAAAAGATCCAGCAGCTCGCCTAACTCTCAGTGCTCAGAGAAAATAACTCATACATGAAATCCTAATGAGCCTCCTCATAACAGGTCTGCAGAGACCCGCAGTTGTCAGAAAAGAGGATTTGATAAATATGAGAGAGTAAGTCGGCACGAAAGAGCAATGAACAGTTCAGGACACTTCTCGCCTCACTATAATATGCTTCAGATCACAAGACACATTTTTCCCAGAGTACTCCCACTATAAAGATCAGAAAGGTGAAAGCGGGTTTTCCCACATAAAAAAGTAAACACCTATGACTCCACCAGGGAAAATGAATGAATCAACCAGTCATTATTTTGTATCTGCTGCAGACGAGGCTTGGGTTTCTACTGAATGAACAGACCATGGAGAAGGAAAATGTTCATTCAGCTGTGAGAAAGACACTGACTCTCTCAGTGTGTGTGTGTCTGTCACACTGCAACTAACGTTGATCATTTCCTGTCATGCCAATAAAGTCAATCTTAACACAAATCTGAATGTGAGTAGAGTCGCAAAGGCAGAGAGATCAAGAGGGAGATAATTTGGTAGACCGTTGGTAGACCGTTGGTAGACCGTTGAGAGAGAGAGAGAGAGAGAGAGAGAGAGAGAGAGAGAGAGAGAGAGAGAGAGAGAGAGACAGAGAGACAGACAGACAGACAGACAGACAGACAGACAGACAGACAGACAGACAGACAGACATATACAGAGGGACATTTATATAATCTGGGCTCTGAATGAGATGGTCACTGCCGAGGTGGGAGTAAGAGCCTGGGTGTGTGATTGGAGGATGGGCAGAGCTATTGGAAAGATGACAGTGAGATAAAGAGAGTTGTAATGGTTTGGGAGGAGAAGACCTTAGAACAAAAGGGTATCTCTGAAACAGGATTTACAACATATCCTCTATCCTGGTTCATAAAGTCAGAAACACACAGATCTCAACATAGGCCTATAGCCAATCCTAACCAAGTCAAGGATGGACCAAACTCTTTAAAAACCAACCAAAGTATTTTGGCCCTCATCTCTCAAATCTCCTCCAGACTCAGCCAACGGCCTTTCTTCCAAAAAGAAAGTCCAGCGGGCAAATTGTGGCATGGAGAGTCATACTGAGTGACAGAGTCAAGCCTAATCAAGGTAAAGCCTCTACAGTATCAGTCTTGACTGACCCACAAAGCTTACCCAACACTAAAGACAAGTTTAACTAGAACAACACCACCTTGGTCTTACGGCCAAGTGCAGTCAGTCCATACTCCTGATCGATGGATAGAGTGCAGTCAGTCCATACTCCTGATCGATGGATAGAGTGCAGTCAGTCCATACTCCTGATCGATGGATAGAGTGCAGTCAGTCCATACTCCTGATCGATGGATAGAGTGCAGTCAGTCCATACTCCTGATCGATGGATAGAGTGCAGTCAGTCCATACTCCTGATCGATGGATAGAGTGCAGTCAGTCCATACTCCTGATCGATGGATAGAGTGCAGTCAGTCCATACTCCTGATCGATGGATAGAGTGCAGTCAGTCCATACTCCTGATCGATGGATAGAGTGCAGTCAGTCCATACTCCTGATCGATGGATAGAGTGCAGTCAGTCCATACTCCTGATCGATGGATAGAGTGCAGTCAGTCCATACTCCTGATCGATGGATAGAGTGCAGTCAGTCCATACTCCTGATCGATGGATAGAGTGCAGTCAGTCCATACTCCTGATCGATGGATAGAGTGCAGTCAGTCCATACTCCTGATCGATGGATAGAGTGCAGTCAGTCCATACTCCTGATCGATGGATAGAGTGCAGTCAGTCCATACTCCTGATCGATGGATAGAGTGCAGTCAGTCCATACTCCTGCTCGATGGATAGAGTGCAGTCAGTCCATACTCCTGATCGATGGATAGAGTGCAGTCAGTCCATACTCCTGATCGATGGATAGAGTGCAGTCAGTCCATACTCCTGATCGATGGATAGAGTGCAGTCAGTCCATACTCCTGATCGATGGATAGAGTGCAGTCAGTCCATACTCCTGATCGATGGATAGAGTGCAGTCAGTCCATACTCCTGATCGATGGATAGAGTGCAGTCAGTCCATACTCCTGATCGATGGATAGAGTGCAGTCAGTCCATACTCCTGATCGATGGATAGAGTGCAGTCAGTCCATACTCCTGATCGATGGATAGAGTGCAGTCAGTCCATACTCCTGATCGATGGATAGAGTGCAGTCAGTCCATACTCCTGATCGATGGATAGAGTGCAGTCAGTCCATACTCCTGATCGATGGATAGAGTGAAAACCATCAACTGTCTAATCAATCTGTTCATCCCACCTCTGTCTTTCTCCTCCCATCTCCTCGTGGTTAAAACCTGGCAATCAATACTGGCATTCGATGGCACTGGTGATTTAGAGTAAACTCTCCTCAACTCTCAATGGTGTGACATTCACAATCAGCCAAGAGAGCACATCTTACTCAGGACAGAAGACAGCAGCCATTCACTCACCACACACAGGCTGAAACATTCATTCACCAGGAGAAGAACTGTCTGTCAGTGGTCTGACTGAGCAGCCATTTTGAAGGATAAGAAAGAGTGGATTTGATGCCCTATTCCCTATATAGTGCACTACGTTTGGCCAGAACACTTAACCTTACTTTCTGCAGCTTTGGCCAAAAGTTGTGCATTATGGGGAATAGAGTGCCATTTGAGATTTGCGCACCACAACGAGGGAGCAAAGGTTGAGCAGGAAGGAAAGACAATGATGTTTTGGAAAGCGGGTTGATTTCCAAGTGAAAACACTCTTAGAGGAGCTTTTCTCTCAGCATCTCCCAGGAAGGATCAAACAGCGCTGGTTAAGGGTCTCTCATTACAATGATGCAGGCCACGGCTGATGAGACACCAATCGGCGTGGATGAATGGGACTTTTGGCTCGGGTTATAGATAGTCCTATTTTTCACGAGACGGGTTGCTTTTATTCCACTGATAGCGCATTGAATAGATCTGTGTAAAGACCCAGGAGACTTGCTGGTAGTTTAATCCATTCATTAGGGAAAGCGAGAAGTTAATTGCGACGACAGCTGCATTTCTCTGAGTTTATACAATTGACTTTTTAACAGCATCTCTTTAAACGGAAAAAGCAATTATCAATAAATGCAGGGCAATCTTCGCACGATGAATCAAGCTCAAATGAGCTTTTCTTCTCCTTCTCTCCTCCTTCCAAAGCCGTGTTGGCAGCACAGCGCTGGAGTGAGTTGTCGTGTCGAACCACCACGCAACAAAAATAAAACACTCCACGGAAAACAATGAAATGGAGACGCTCCCAATTTGAAGAGAGATCAAAGGTGAGCCAGAACACTGATGAGTGATGAAGACAGAGAAGAGTATTAAACTGTTGAAGAGAGACATGGGGAATAGAGGGAGAGAGAGGAACTCCAAATGAATGATTAGATGGGGGGAATGGGGAGAGAGAGAGGAGCTCTGACTGAATGATTAGATGGGGGGAATGGGGGGAGAGAGAGGAGCTCTGACTGAATGATTAGATGGGGGGAATGGGGGGAGAGAGAGGAGCTCTGACTGAATGATTAGATGGGGGGAATGGAGGGAGAGAGAGGAGCTCTGACTGAATGATTAGATGGGGGGAATGGAGGGAGAGAGAGGAACTCCAAATGAATGATTAGATGGGGGGAATGGGGGGAGAGAGAGGAGCTCTGACTGAATGATTAGATGTGGGGAATGGAGGGAGAGAGAGGAGCTGTGACTGAATGATTAGATGGGGGGAATGGGGGGAGAGAGAGGAGCTCTGACTGAATGATTAGATGGAGGGAATGGGGGGAGAGAGAGGAACTCAAAATGAATGATTAGATGGGGGGAATGGAGGGAGAGAGAGGAGCTCTGACTGAATGATTAGATGGGGGGAATGGGGGGAGAGAGAGGAGCTCTGACTGAATGATTAGATGGGGGGAATGGAGGGAGAGAGAGGAGCTCTGACTGAATGATTAGATGGGGGGAATGGAGGGAGAGAGAGGAGCTCTGACTGAATGATTAGATGGGGGGAGAGAGAGGAGCTCTGACTGAATGATTAGATGGGGGGAATGGAGGGAGAGAGAGGAGCTCTGACTGAATGATTATATGGGGGGAATGGGGGGAGAGAGAGGAACTCCAAATGAATGATTAGATGGGGGGAATGGAGGGAGAGAGAGGAGCTCTGACTGAATGATTAGAAGGGGAGAGAGAGAGGAACTCCAAATTAATGATTAGATGGGGGGAATGGAGGGAGAGAGAGGGGCTCTGACTGAATGATTAGATGGGGGGAATGGAGGGGTAGAGAGGAACTCCAAATGAATGATTAGATGGGGGGAATGGAGGGAGAGAGAGGAACTCTGACTGAATGATTAGATGGGGGGAATGGGGGGAGAGAGAGGAGCTCTGACTGAATGATTAGATGGGGGGAATGGGGGGAGAGAGAGGAGCTCTGACTGAATGATTAGATGGGGGGAATGGAGGGAGAGAGAGGAGCTCTGACTGAATGATTAGATGTGGGGAATGGAGGGAGAGAGAGGAGCTGTGACTGAATGATTAGATGGGGGGAATGGGGGGAGAGAGAGGAGCTCTGACTGAATGATTAGATGGAGGGAATGGGGGGAGAGAGAGGAACTCAAAATGAATGATTAGATGGGGGGAATGGAGGGAGAGAGAGGAGCTCTGACTGAATGATTAGATGGGGGGAATGGAGGGAGAGAGAGGAGCTCTGACTGAATGATTAGATGGGGGGAATGGGGGGAAAGAGAGGAGCTCTGACTGAATGATTAGATGGGGGGAATGGGGGGAGAGAGAGGAGCTCTGACTGAATGATTAGATGGGGGGAATGGAGGGAGAGAGAGGAGCTCTGACTGAATGATTAGATGGGGGGAATGGAGGGAGAGAGAGGAGCTCTGACTGAATGATTAGATGGGGGGAATGGAGGGAGAGAGAGGAGCTCTGACTGAATGATTAGATGTGGGGAATGGGGGGAGAGAGAGGAGCTCTGACTGAATGATTAGATGGGGGAATGGAGGGAGAGAGAGGAGCTCTGACTGAATGATTAGATGGGGGGAATGGGGGGAGAGAGAGGAACTCCAAATGAATGATTAGATGGGGGGAATGGAGGGAGAGAGAGGAGCTCTGACTGAATGATTAGATGGGGGGGAGAGAGGAACTCCAAATGAATGATTAGATGGGGGGAATGGAGGGAGAGAGAGGAGCTCTGACTGAATGATTAGATGTGGGGAATGGGGGGAGAGAGAGGAGCTCTGACTGAATGATTAGATGGGGGGAATGGAGGGGGAGAGAGAGGAACTCCAAATGAATGATTAGATGGGGGGAATGGAGGGAGAGAGAGGAGCTCTGACTGAATGATTAGATGTGGGGAATGGGGGGATAGAGAGGAGCTCTGACTGAATGATTAGATGGGGGGAATGGAGGGAGAGAGAGGAGCTCTGACTGAATGATTAGATGTGGGGAATGGGGGGAGAGAGAGGAGCTCTGACTGAATGATTAGATGGGGGGAATGGAGGGAGAGAGAGGAACTCTGACTGAATGATTAGATGGGGGGATGGAGGGAGAGAGAGGAACTCTGACTGAATGATTAGATGGGGGGATGGAGGGAGAGAGAGGGACTCTGACTGAATGATTAGATGGGGGGAATGGAGGGAGAGAGAGGAGCTCTGACTGAATGATTAGATGTGGGGAATGGGGGGAGAGAGAGGAGCTCTGACTGAATGATTAGATGGGGGGAATGGAGGGAGAGAGAGGAGCTCTGACTGAATGATTAGATGGGGGGAATGGGGGGAGAGAGAGGAACTCCAAATGAATGATTAGATGTGGGGAATGGGAGGAGAGAGAGGAGCTCTGACTGATTAGATGGGGGGAATGGACATGGAAAAATGGAAACATTTAAAACCACACTTGGCAACGCACAATAAGATTTCAGTATGGAAATGGAAGAAGTTTTATGATGAGAAATGAGGTGTGAGGGGAGATACAAAGGGAGGATTACAAGGATAGAGGACTCGGCAATGTATGGGCGAGAGAGAGAAAGAAACGAGTGAAAAAGATAGAAGAAAGTCAGAGAAAGCGACAGAGAGTAAATTACAGCGGGAGGAGGGAGGAGAGGGAGCAGGATTAGAGAGTAAGGCTATATGTGTGAAAAGAAAAGATAGAAACAGAAGAAACAGAGGAGGAAATGAGGACAAATGATAGAAGGACTGAGCCGTTTGAGAGGCGGAAAAGAGAGCAGGAGAAGCCCTGCGGTGTATGAGAGACATGGCAACAGCTACTGTTAGTGCCGATCAATTTCCCCTCCCTCAATAATAAATGTGACGAGGCCGGTGGGCTGTTATCAGACGTGCCTGACCGACCGAAACACAATCCCCACAGGGATCCCTCATACACTCACACACACATACTGGCATAACACACACACACACTGGCAAAACACACACACACACACACATAAACTAAATGGTGTCATAAACAGCATATACACAGAAACACAAAGCCCAGGAGCACACAGTCACTCAGTGTTATGGCCATAGATTCTAGAATACACACACACACAGACACCAACTGCACTTTCTCCTCAAACCACACAAACCACAAACTGTCATCAGCATTCCCACCATATGCTCTCTTGCCTTCTCTCTCTCCATTTATCTCCCTCTCTCATCTTTTTCTTTCTCAACAGAGGCTCGTGGTGAGATTCATGCTCATCTCGTGGTGATGACAGCCGTGACCTGGTGTCACTAGTGCTTTTAACAGTGCAGCTGTAAATGTAGCAACAGGCATGTGGGAAAACCTTACAGTGACAGAACATGACAGAAACAGCTCTCTCTCTCTCTACTCATATCTGTCAGGAACAGCTCTCTCTCTCTCTCTACTCATATCTGTAAGGAACAACTCGCTCTCTCTCTACTCATATCTGTAAGGAACAGCTCTCTCTCTAACCATATCTGTCAGGAACAGCTCTCTCTCTCTCTACTCATATCTGTAAGGAACAGCTCTCTCTTTACATATATCAGTCAGGAACAGCTCTCTCTCTAACCATATCTATCAGGAACAGCTCTCTCTCTCTAACCATATCTGTCAGGAACAGCTCTCTATTTACATATATCAGTCAGGAACAGCTCTCTCTCTACCCATATCTGTCAGGAACAGCTCTCTCTTTACATATATCAGTCAGGAACAGCTCTCTCTCCAACCATATCTATCAGGAACAGCTCTCTCTCTCTAACCATATCTGTCAGGAACAGCTCTCTCTTTACATATATCAGTCAGGAACAGCTCTCTCTCCAACCATATCTATCAGGAACAGCGCTCTCTCTCTAACCATATCTGTCAGGAACAGCTCTCTCTTTACATATATCTGTCAGGAACAGCTCTCTCTCTACCCATATCTGTCAGGAACAGCTCTCTCTTTACATATATCTGTCAGGAACAGCTCTCTCTCTACCCATATCTGTCAGGAACAGCTCTCTCTTTACATATATCAGTCAGGAACAGCTCTCTCTCCAACCATATCTATCAGGAACAGCTCTCTCTCTCTAACCATATCTGTCAGGAACAGCTCTCTCTTTACATATATCACTAAGGAACATCTCTCTCTTTACATATATCTGTCAGGAACAGCTCGCTCTCTACCCATATCTGTCAGAAACAGCTCTCTCTCTACCCATATCAGTCAGGAACAGCTCTCTCTTTACATATAGCAGTCAGGAACATCTCTCTCTCTACCCATATCTGTCAGGAACAGCTCTCTCTTTACATATATCAGTCAGGAACAGCTCTCTCTTTACATATATCAGTCAGGAACAGCTCTCTCTACCCATATCAGTCAGGAACAGCTCTCTCTTTACATATATCTGTCAGGAACAGCTCTCTCTCTACCCATATCTGTCAGAAACAGCTCTCTCTCTACCCATATCAGTCAGGAACAGCTCTCTCTTTACATATATCTGTCAGAAACAGCTCTCTCTCTACCCATATCAGTCAGGAACAGCTCTCTCTCTACCCATATCTGTCAGGAACAGCTCTCTCTTTACATATATCTGTCAGAAACAGCTCTCTCTTTACATATATCTGTCAGGAACACCTATTTCTTGACAAATATAAAATCAATCAAATGTTATTGGTCACATGCAATAAAATGCTCTCTGTGAAATGCTTACTTATGGGCCCATTCCCAACAATGCAGAATTAAAAAGAAAAAGGATACATTTAAAAAAGGAAATAGTAACACAATAACACAACAATAGCGAGGCTATATACAAGGAGTACCGGTACTGAGTCAATGTGCAGGGGTACGAGGTAGTTGAGGTAATTGAGGTAATACAGTGCATACAGTAAATGTAGGTGGGGTAAAAGTGACTAGGCAATCAGGATAGATAACAAACAGAGTAGCTGCAGCATGTGTGAAGAGTGTGAAAGAGTGTGAAAGTGTGTCTGTGTGTGTGTGTGTGTGTGTGTGTGTGTGTGTGTGTGTGTGTGTGTGTGTGTGTGTGTGTGTGTGCGTGCGTGCGTGCGTGCGTGCGTGCGTGCGTGCGTGCGTGCGTGCGTGTGTGTGTGTGTGTGTGTGAGCATATGTAGTGTGTGTGTGTGTGTGTGTGTGTGTGTGTGTGTGTGTGTGTGTGTGTGTGTGTGTGTGCGCGTGTGCGCGTGCATGTGCGTGTGTGTGTGTGTTGGAGTGTCAGTTTAGTATGTGTGAGTGTGTGGATAGAGTCTAGTGAGTGTGTATATAGCCAGTGCAAGAGAGTCAGTCCAATAAATAAATACATTATAAAGGGGGTCAATGTAAATAGTCTGGGTAGAGTTCGGCTCCAGTGATGTACTGGGCCGTACGCACTATCCTTTGTAGTGCCTTGCAGTCAGATGCCGAGCACTTGCCATACCAAGTGGTGATGCAGCCAATCAAGATGCTCTCAATGGTGCAGCTGTAGAACTTTGAGGATTTGAGGAACCATGCTGAATCATTTCAGCCTCCTGGGGGGGAAGAGGCGTTGTCATGCCCTCTTCACGACTATGTTGGTGTGTTCGGACCATGATAGGTCCATAGTGATGTGTACATTCTGAGAAACTTGAAACTTTCGTCCCACTCCACTACAGCCCTGTCGATGTGAATGGGCGTGCTCGGCCCTCCGTTTCCTGTAGTCCACGATAAGCTCCTTTGTCTTGCCCACATTGAGGGAGAGGTTGTTGTCCTGGCACCACACTCTGACCTCCTCCCTATAGGCTGTCTCATCATCGTTGGTGATTAGGACTACAACCGTCGTGTCGTCTGCAAACTTAATGATGGTGTTGGAGTCGTGCGCAGCCACGCAGTCGTGGGTGAACAGGGAGTACTGGAGGGGACTGAGCACGCAACCCCTGAGGGGCCCCTGTGTTGAGGGTCAGCGTGGCGGATGTGTTGTTGCCTACCCTCACCACCTGGGGGCGGCGCGTCAGGAAGTCCAGGATCCAGTTGAGTCCCAGGGTCCTTAGCTGAGCTGAGCTGTAGTCAATGAACAGCATTCTCACGTAGGTGTTACTTTTTAACAGCTCTCTCTTTACCCATACCTGTCAGGAACAGCTCTCTCTTTACCCATATCTGTCAGGAATGCCTCTCTCTTTACCCAGATGTGTCAGGAACAGCTCTCTCTCTTTACATATATCAGTCAGGAACAGCTCTCTCTCCAACCATATCTATCAGGAACAGCTCTCTCTCTCGAACCATATCTGTCAGGAACAGCTCTCTCTTTACATATATCAGTCAGGAACAGCTCTCTCTCCAACCATATCTATCAGGAACAGCTCTCTCTCTCTAACCATATCTGTCAGGAACAGCTCTCTCTCTCTAACCATATCTGTCAGGAACAGCTCTCTCTTTACCCATATCTGTCAGGAACACCTCTCTCTTTACCCATATCTGTCAGGAACACCTCTCTCTTTACCCATACCTGTCAGGAACAGCTCTCTCTTTACCCATATCTGTCAGGAACACCTCTCTCTTTACCCATACCTGTCAGGAACAGCTCTCTCTTTACCCATATCTGTCAGGAATGCTTCTCTCTTTACCCAGATGTGTCAGGAAGAGCTCTCTCTTTACCCATATCTGTCAGGAATGCCTCTCTCTTTACCCAGATGTGTCAGGAACAGCTCTCTCTTTACCCATACCTGTCAGGAATACCTCTTCTTTTATCTCCAGTTGTCCCTGGAATTGTGTGTGTGTCTGTGTCTGTGTGTGTGTCTGTGTGTGTGTCTGTGTGTGTGTGTGTGTCTGTGTGTGTGTGTGTTTGAATTCCCTTATCTGTATGCAAGCTCCATCCGTGCATGTGAACAGTGTGCTGTCTGTGTGTAGCTATTACAGCATCCATGTACGTTAGTAGGGAACCACATCAGAGTAGAATAAATCTTACCAGCCTCTGTGTTGAGACGACACGACAACAACGGTCAGTCTGCAAGATTGGACCAGCACTAGGATAATAAAAACACAACTAAGAAGACTAGAAATGAGATCATGACCACAGCCACTATAGAACAGGGGAAGGTAACCAGGTTCAGCCATGGCCCGATTTATGTTGGAGCGGATGGTTGGGGGGCCAGAACATCATTATAATCATTTATACACTGCAAACACAACTAAACTCAAAAAGAGATTTGAAAATAACAATATTTACATACCTTTACTTTGAGAAACGATCGCATACGTCTCTTTTTTTATTTGTGGGAATACTTGGTTAACAGATTTCCTAAATTAAACTAGTTTTTAGCTGAATTACTGGTGATTTTAGTAATTTTTTTTACCAAACCTGCTCTATAAGAAACCAGCTTATAGGCTAGTGATGATGAGGGTTATCACACATGCTTTAAAATATATGACCTTTCTGCTCAGGAACATAATTTACTATGCCATAGAATATTTAATAAGTGTCCACTCCTTCACTCTATAAAGTTTGACATTTACTTAATGGTACTCTCAAGCCATTGTCATGTCCATGAAACCAATACAAATGGCTCATCATGATGGCGTAATAAATGAGTCATTGTGTAAAGTGTGACGGAGATAATTAGCCTGCAGTGAGTAGGGGGAAAGTCTCATATAGGCCATTTGGCCCGAATTCAACAACCGATCTGTATTTTAACCGCATGGACCGTTACACTAATGTTCGACACAGTTTAAATCCGGCAGTGTCACAGTCAAGAAACTTTATTTGAGAAAAGATGCTGACTGTTCTAGTGGGCTGGTAAGATAACCATGTCATCAAGCCCCTAACTAATACTGAGACACACACAGTCACACACACACACACACACACACACACACACACACACACACACACACACACACACACACACACACACACCAACAAACACACACTCAGGCATAAACACTTCCATACACACACACATTCAGAAACATTGGGCAGATTTGCCAAGTGCCCCAGAAAGACCCGGTACTTCCAACACAAGACTTCTGACAGGTTTGAGGTCATAACTGGTCATCTCTATCCTCAAGGTCATCATAATGATGTCAAAACCCATATGATACTGCAGCCCCTCTCTATTTATTTATACAGTAGACCAAGAATCCGAACCAGGTCGTTCGGAGCATCTCAAGAGCACAGTAACCCATCTCCAGGAGTACCAGTTCTCAAGAAAGGTTACTCATCACGCGGGCGTCTAGTTTAACGAATCCTTCCCTTACATAAGCTCTATGGCTGTTTACTGTGGAATTCTAAAAATGCCATCAACCATCCATTCAACCAAACAGCAGGTATTCCATTGGCATTTGAAAGGACTAATCATCTAATTCCAAATGTTCCATTTAGTTAGAGACAGTAGCTATCTGGCATTAAGCACATGACACATGAGAGAGAGACACATGGACTCACTAAGGAATGCACATCAGGAGGTCCATGTCTCCTGGTGGGCGGTTTAGTTCAAGGTGGTACCAGCTTGTGTTGGTTGTTTAATGCCATGTTGGTTCCACCATTTCAGTTCAAAGCCGTCTTTTATTTCCCCCTCTAAGAATCAGTGAGCACATCAGCCGTCTCACATGAAACAGGAAATATGGAAGAAAGCAAAACACATTTCTGTTTCTTTGAACATTTAGGGGGTTTTTATATTTTTCCATTTTAGAGCTGTATCATTAATTATGTATAAAATGAGACTTTCTGATTAAAGCATCGCCAACACAGCAACATGATTTGAACGTGCTTTTGGAAGAGATGCTTTTCTCGCTAATTGAAGTGCAAGACTGCGGCAACACTCTTTAATAAAAATAAAACAAAGAAATGAGAGATGATGTGATAGGATTTTAAAAAGGAAAGAAAACAACTACATTTTTCAATTCTTGTCACTGAAACTTTGACTCGTCAGTGACAACAGCTGAGCCGTCACATTAAAACCAAATCACAAACATGCACACACACATTCAGAGACCTACTGGGGGCTATGTCCTTAGTGAACAGCCATACACACACAAACAAACAAATAGAAATAAACACACACATTCACTCACACGTATTCCAAACATGTTGAAATTGTATGGGATGCATTGAGTGGATTATGGTACAGATATAAACATGTGAATTAGAAGCCACGGTTATATAAAGCATTACAAAAGCAGTCATGTGCATCGAAGCTGGAAAAGGGACTGACCACTATACCCACAGGAGCCGTGCACACACACACACACACACACACACACACACACACACACACACACACACACACACACACACACACACACACACTTACAAGCTCAGCGCTCCTTGGACCAGGGTATTGATGATTCATTTTGCGTTTTTATCAAAGAAACAGGAGTGCCATTAGAAAGAGATCAGTCAACCACCAAGGATGAGGAGGCTGCTTCTAATTGCCCATTCATCAACAGAGTTCTTCAAGTAGATCCAGCGCATGACAACTGAACCGCACTACTTTAATTACGCTACTGATGAACCTCGCATACACACACATTTACGCACACACGCTCTCTTGCTGGCTCACTGTTAAACTCTCATTCTACACACTTGTTTTTACAGAGACACACACATTAAAGAACGCAATGCTGTCAAATACAAACAAATGGAGGCAGGCTCACTGTACTATAAAACATGGTGTACTTTATCATACAGTACAATGCCATACATCATAATATACTTTACTGTAGTAATCAAATCTATCCATGAATAAACACACAGTATTTGTATACTGTCTAGTAGCACTAATAAATCCTAAAGCTCACCATCTCAGTCCAACCATTTTATATCATGTTAAAATGCACTACCTCTAAGGATGTTTCCAGCCAATTCACTGCACAGCATGAAGGAACAACACTAGTTTGAAACAGGAATTATACTGGTTCATTCATTTTGTTCCCTTTGGTTCCATTACCAGGCTTTTTTCTCTCCCACGTTTTGGGATTTCTTGCCTTCATCCATTTTACCGATGCATGCACTCTAACAAGACAGTTCTCGGTCACTTCCCCAGAATTATGCTGCAGCCTGTCAAATTTTTCCATCTGCTGACAATTCATCCGTCTCCTGGGCTCTCATTTTCTGGTTTTAGCATTTCCACTGAACGCCGCGACTCAGGATCAGCTGTGTTAGCTTCTAAACAGCTGCCTTGTGCCAAGACTAGGAGAGGCAGGTTTGAATCTCCGAGCCAATTAGTGGAAAAATTAGTCGATGTTCCCTTGAGCAAGGCATTTAGTCACTCTGGATAAGAGTATCTGCTAAATGACTTAAATATTATTAAGGGTTACTTAAGGCATTTAAGGGGTTAAAATAAGCATGAAAACACATACAGACACACTCACTTATCTGATCTCCTTCAGGCGCTGGACTGATGAGAAAAAACTGAAAAGTGGCACTGTGAAGCCAGCTGGTGTTTGATGTCAGGGTAGTGGTTTAGGTATCCTGTTGCCAGAGAGAGAGAGAGAGAGAGACATTTCCATGCTAACCTGAATGGGCTTGGAAACCATCATTTAGGGCTGTGAGTTGTAAATCAGAAATTTGGAGGGTCTGATCAATTTTACAAGCTTGAAGTTTGCTGCTCGGAAGTTCTGAGAGTAAGTTCTGACGGGCATTTGGTTGGTTCTTATTTATTGAGTGATAGTTAGTTAGTCTACATTATAATAAAGCTCTGTGTAAGCGAACCTTCCGGTCTCTGTGTGTGTGACCGACACTTTAATGGGCTAGGGCTCTGCTCTGCTGAGTGCACTGCAGCTATCGGTTCATCATTAGTAATTCAGTGTGTAATACCCGTCTAAGTCCCAGACGAAGCAGAGGAGCAGACACAGTGTCTGAACCAAGCATGTTAAGCCCACTCAATGTCCTGTAGGACAGAGCAATTTAACACAGGAATAAGCCAATTATCTTTGTGGAATAGTCAAATTGACAATAGGATTTCCCCCAACTCCTTATGGACTCCCATGTTAGGGGTTGGGCTTACAGACCTGGTTCGCTCTCTAATGGCCACACACACACCGGCACACTCCTGCCCAATACAAATACACACACTCACATACTTCCAGAGGTGTGGACTCGAGTTACATAACTTGGACTCGAGTCTGACTCGAGTCACAGATTTGATGACTTGAGACTCGACTTGATAGAAAAGAAAATAACTTGAGACTTGACTTGGCGCCTCAAGACTCGACTTTGACAATTTGAAATTATCCGGCCAGGTTTTGTAATGTTTTTTTAGTTTTTTCCCCCAATTTCGTGGTATCCAATTGGTTACAGTCTTGTCTCATCGCTGCAACTCCCGTACGGACTCAGGAGAGGCGAAGGTCGATTTTCCTGACTATTATTATAGCCTACATGAAAAAGTAAGCATTATTGACACTGGATAGCTGCTGTGTCTGATCCCATGTAGACCTACCATCTCCTGCCATTTTTCCCTTGAACATGGCACTTAGCCCCCACATAGAACTGCACTGTTAATCACATGTTGTCAACATGTGGTCAACCCTCAATCTGGAGAGCTCCTGGGTGTCCAGGCTTGGTTTTTTCAACATTTACAACTAAATACTTGTGTCTTTATAAAATGATTCCCGCATTCAATAAATCAGGGATCAAATGGATAAGGTAGGCTACTTCAAAGCAAGGTATCTAACTAAACATGTTTATATATAAGGCTTAAATATTCATGTTTCAGGGGAGATCTATGCACAGCATGTTATTTGTCAATTAGGCTATTCTTGGAATATTTTTTACATTGTCGCAATTACATGGTTACTGTTTAATAGAGGGAAATACCAGTTTTCCAACGGTGCAGATTTATTTAGGCTCGACTTGACGTGACTCGATACATGACCCATTCAAATTTATTTTCAATCAAATGTATTTATAAAGCCTTTTTACACCAGCAGATTTCACAAAGTGCTATACAGAAACCCAGCCTAAAACCCCAGACAGCAAGCAATGCAGATGTAGAAGCACGGTGGCTAGGAAAAACTCCCTAGAAAGGCAGGAACCTAGAAAGAAACCTATAGAGGAACCAGGCTCTGATGGGTGGCCAGTCCTCTTCGTGCCGGGTGGAGATTAAAAGAGTACATGGCCATTAAGGCCATATTGTTCTTCAAGATGTTCAAACGTTCATAGGTGACCAGCAGGGTCAAATAATAATCACAGTGGTTGTAGAGGGTGCAACAGATGGCTGAGGAGTAAATGTCAGTTGACCCATTCTACTTGGGACTCGACTTGAGACTCGGACCTTGTGACTTGCTTGTGACTCAAACAATAGTGACTTGGTTCCACCTTTGCACACTTCCATCACACACACACACTTCTGGGTGAGCCCCCATTGCGAGGTACGCACCCTCTCTCCCTATACAATGACGTCTCCAGCAGAGCGGACCACTGTACATTTTCATGAGGAAATCCTCCATAATCCGAGCGGCAAGCGAGACAGCTGGTTCACGTCCATCTCAGAAAGCAGGAAGGGGCTGGGTGCCCCGCGTGCCTGCCACACTCCAGCCCCACAACTCTAACGTTACATGCTCCAGCCACAAAAGAGACCTCCTCCCTGGGCTTGGCACAGTGGGCCAGCTGCATCCTCCCACACTGTATTCAGGAGAAGGCAGAACAGCCAGAGTCGCCTATGTACAATCAGACCATGACAAGCTCCAGCAGCAACAGCAACAGCAGCAGCATCCAACCCTGAGGAGAACAGGCTCCTCCACATCCATTTCTATAAAAGGGGACCCCAGGGAATGACTATGTGTTTCTGCTTCACAGGCTTGACTGGGAGAAGAGTCACAGCAGAGTGTTATAATGCATGTCTTGAACCGTCACTTCTATATGTAGAGACATTGGGGAAGATCTCTGTCTGTCAGGTTTAAACATATCTGTGACTGTAGAAGAGTCAAAGGCTGCTATATGGCTTCAACAGTTAGACTTCAATAAGGTGACACCAGGGAGGCACAATGTTAATTCTATTTTCTGACTGAAGAGCATGAGTGAGTGAGTGAGTCTGGGTATCCCTGGCAACATGGGACTCAGAAGCCCCATTTCCCCCACAACAATTGGAGTGGGAATATGAGCATTAAATAATCTCTCTCTGAGATGACTTCAGGGAACACTGTGAGTGTTCAACAGAGGGGCTATTCCAACAGAGGGGCTAGGCGTCTAGTTCGTTTTGCTAAATTGATTGCTAATGAATTGGTAGATGTCTATAACAGCAGTCACTTCCCTTTCCCTCTCTGCACTACAAACCCCAGGGTGTTAGACTGTAGGTCTTCAATACTATTTGGTTTGGTATAAGTAAGGGAATACAATAAATTGATTAGCCCTCCCCCGTTAACAGTGCAGTCCCAGCTCGGCTCCAAGTCTTTAACAGACATTTTGTTGAATAAGAGCCTTGGGGTGCTGTGTCTTATACCCTCTGTTAAACGTCTACAGAGAGTAGCCTGAGGAGAAGATGCATGATTCGAGAGTCTCCCTCCATTGTCTATGAGTGACTGCCACTAGCGACGCGGCTCTCTAAGAAAAAATTACTTTTTAATTTATGTGGACAGCAAAACACTTTAGCTCCACTTGAGATAACGGCTGTAATGTTGTTATAGGGGCAACGCTCTGGAATCACAGCAAGGGAGGTTTCCGATTCGCATGGCTGGATCTGCATGACCTCACCGCTCTCGAACACTTCCTCTCACTATGTCTCGTTCCCTCACTCTCACCTTGGCCCTTCTATCTCAATCTTGGTGTCCATCCATCTCTCTCCCTTCATCTGTCTCCTCCCTCCACTGTCTGTTGTAATAAACAGTAATGTCCAGTAATGGGAGGTGGTGAGTGCTCGCTGTCACAACAGCAGCACCTCTCTTTCAGCCTCCCCTCTCCTAGCCGCTTTATAGCTGACATAAGTCACTGAGTCAATGTGTCAGGTCTATCCACACATGGCTACCCTTCCTCTCTCCTTCTTTCTCCCCCCCCCCCCCTCTCTCTCGCTCTCTCTCGCTCCCTCTCTCTCTCTCTCTCACTCCCCCTCTCTCTCTCGCTCTCCCTACTCCCTCTTAGTGGCTCACTCAGGGTATTTATAAGAGCTTGTTGATGTAAACAATTACGAGCTTAATGCTGACAAAGATTGTTGTGCTTTGTTTTAACCAAATTAGCAGAGAGCATTTGTCTGATGTCTGATGTCCCTTGAGGTATTCCCACAAGATCTTTCGTTGCTAGGGCAAAGCCGGGTCAAAACTGGATGTGTAAGCACAGGAAAAACTGTGCACACAGCCAAACATAGAAATACACGTAAACAAAACAAATCCACACAGGCATAGTCACCTAAACATATATGCTTTATCTACAGGTATTAAATCACAAGCACATATTCTAAAATCGCCTTCCTGTGTGTTCCATATACAGCACACTGATACATCAGTAAAATACATGGTGTGCTTCATACTGCTGTGATTAAAGCGATTATATGGGGTGTCATGACGTTGGCCTGAGTGGGGAAGGTTTATGACCCCCATAAATACCCCCCCCCCCCCCCCCCGTTTCTCTCTCTAGTCTATAGAGTTGACTCTTGAAAAAGCCCTTTGTCAATATAGAGATTCTGGTGACATCAAAAGATAGGAAACGGAACCATATTTCGGTAATCCAACCAGTTGAAAATATGCGTTGGGACTTAATGAATATGATGTCAGTTCAGTTGGTGTCTGAGACATGATTACTGATGATAGGACGACATAAACTGTATCTTGGAAAGTCTACACATTCTAGTTATCAGATTCACATGGAATTGTTGTGCAATTTAAATGTTTAAATATTAAACTATTTGTGAAAAGATTAAATGTAATTTTAGCTTCCAAATGAGAGAATTGGGTTTTCATGAGTGAACTATGCTCAACTCAGTGGCCCTGCCCATGTGAACAGACATTGGTTATAAACTATGAAACACGCCCTTCTCTCCCCTCCTATATAAAGCCCTTGACGAAAATGTAACTTTCTGTTCCGAGGACATTAGTGCGACAGTCCTACGTTAAAAGGGCTCAGATAATAAGCTGTTCCAAGGACGTGTGGACTTGAGGTCCCAACGTTGAAAGGACAAAGACCACCTACAGAACTAAGCCAAACTTAAAGAACCTAACGAAATTGCATCGAATTTCAATGTGAAGGTGACGACCTACATGCCGGAAGGATGAATTTCGACTATACCAGCCAGAATATAGCATGAGCATATAGCATGGCAACTTGGTATGAACTTTGAACTCTTATTCACTAAAAAAGTGCTACCCCCTCCGCCCGCTAAACGTGGGCTAGGAGAGGACGGACAGAGTATCCATTCTACCACGATTCAGTTCACCACTAGACATTCTTCAGAGGACCAGAGATCCATAAAGGACAAACCGACCTTCCATCGACGACCAATCTACCAAAGCGCAGCTCAGAGTAAATATTTATTGCATTCTCCTTTTTCAAATGGGCGGTTATTTAGAATGCATAAGATTCTGTATTTACGATAGCATAGTTTCTCCCTTTGTTACTCAGTCTTCCCGCTCTTTCACTCAAACCCAAACCCCTCTCTTTGTGTAACCAGGCGTCGTATCTGTTCCGTCCACCAGGGACGTTTTCTTTATGACATCATTTGTAATCAATGTATGATCCATTCTGTGTGATTATTTAGGTATTTAGTAAATAAATAATTAAACCAAATTTTGTATTGCTGATTCAACTTGTTAGCCAGGGTTCGTGAAGATAACCAAGAATTTACAACTTTCAGATGAGACTGAATAAAGTGACGATTAAATATCGACTGCTATTGATGCAAAAGATTACTAGGTCTTTAAGAGTTCATTCGGAAGATAACAGCGCTATAAACATTATTTTGTGGTGCCCCGACTTTCTAGTTAATTACATTCACCTGATTAGCTTAATCAGGTAATATTAATTACAGAGAAATTATTTTATAGAATAGCATGTCATATCACTTAATCCGGCATAGCCAAAGACACGACAGGGGCCATAAAGATGCACTATAACCCACACAAAGTATGTGTTAATGCCACAGTGACACACAAGTGTGTGTGTGTGTGTGTGTGTGTGTGTGTGTGTGTGTGTGTGTGTGTGTGTGTGTGTGTGTGTGTGTGTGTGTGTGTGTGTGTGTGTGTGTGTGTGTATGAGTGTGTGTATGTGTGTGTGTGTGTGTGTGTGTGTGTGTGTGTGTGTGTGTGTGTGTGTGTGTGTGTGCGTGCGTGCGTGCGTGGGTGCGAGCGAGCGAGCGAGAGAGAGAGAAAGAGAGGGGGGTAGTTTTGATGTAGTTTTGATGGAATTAGAATTATGCCATCTGCAGAGGCTTATTTAAGTGATAATGCCCAAGAAGCCGGTGTTTGGAGGATATATTGGCACAGGTGTTGTTAGGCCCGAGACGAAGTCGAGTGCTGGCAAACCGTGCCAATATATATTCCAAACACCGGCTTCGAGGGCATTATCACTTTTATACAACAGGGTACCAACATAATCAAATAATGATTGACATATTTTCATTAAAAACATTATTTTGATGAATGTATTCATATTATTTCATCCTTCCACAAGTTATAGTCCCGAAACAAATCTAGGGTTGCTACCCAAGCAGGCTAGTCATTAGTTCTATTGGTTTAGTTGCAAGAGTCAGTCGTTCAGTCTTTTAGTTCTGTATCTACGTACGCGACCCAGTCCTTCGTTCTAAATGTTCCATTGCCATACTGACTGGCAACGTTCTTATCCCTTGCTTGCTAGCTAGCCAACTACGGATAACTTACAGTCACGTCCAGTGGCGACCTGCCCCACCTGTTTTGAGCACCACATTTTCAGCAAAAAAAAATGTGCATGTTATTTTGACATTAATTTGTATCACATATCAGTTTGAAAACAATATAAAAAATATATATATATCATTTAGTTAATAAAGCCGCATACAAACATGGTCTCTTTTTTGTTTTCTTGAGTAAGGTAGCTCCAAAATGCAGGTGTTTCAGCCTAGCTCAGTGATTTCTGTGGAGGTGGGGCCAGCAGAAAATACGGAGTGTTGCGTTGTAATTGCCTAAGTGTTCTGTCACTCATGGGGACACTACGTCACCGCCAAGTCTAAGGGTAGAGCTAGAAAATTCAAGCCCCTTGGGTGCTGCCATAGAGTTACATTAGAAGTGCCCATCAAAGAAGACTCAAGGTCATTGTCCACAGATACAATGACGTCAAATCACATTACATCTACAGTAGCTTTCATTGGACTGATCATGTCAACATCATACTTTCAAAATCTTAGCTAGCAGTCATCAAGATTCAAGTCGACAATCTACTGGCAAATCCTTTTTAATCCTTGTCATATGAAGAGAAATAATGAAGAGAAATTATAGATAAAACGTATGGGTGCTCATTGGCCATTGGATATAAACATTACACAACAAGTTGGGAATCGCAAATTCAACAATGAGTGGTTTGGAAGGAATCAGTGGCTAACTGCAAGCATTGCAAAGCAATCATTAGCCTGCTATTCAGTGGAGTGGCTGTGTGGTTCCAAGTCTACGATTAAGGGTCTCTTTTCCTAATTTAAAATTATAAACATTCAACATTGGCCATGTTGTCAATGAAGCAGGATTTGTGCCGCACTCAAAACAACTGTGTAACGGCTTTCGTCGGTAGAAGGAGAGGAGGACCAAAGCGCAGCGTGGTGCGTATCCATAATTTATTGGAATACTTCTCAATATGAACAAAAACAATAAACAGACGAAAAACCAACGAAGCTACAGTCCCGAACTAGTGAACACAGAAAAAACCAGGAACACACGAACAGGAACAATCACCCACAAACCAACAGTGAAAACAGGCTACCTTAATATGGTTCCCAATCAGAGACAATGCAAAACACCTGCCTCTGATTGAGAACCATATCAGGCCAAATGACAAACCTCAACATAGAAACACATAACATAGACTGCCCACCCCAACTCACGCCCTGACCATACTAACTAAAGACAAAAACAAAGGAAAATAAAGGTCAGAACGTGACAAACTGTTAACTCGGAACTGCAAAATATGACTTTAGTGATTTCAAGACAACTGGGAAGTCGGGAAAAATGAGCTACGAATGGGAAAATATGTTTTGAACTTTCATCCAGCACGGAATTGTAAATCTGGAACTCGAGCCTCTTTCTAGAGCTATGACCTGAAGATCACTGACGTCATCATGATTCGCCCTTTTTTTTCAGAGTTCCCAGCCTCACCCTAATAATTTGATCCATTTTCACCTCTTAATTTCACCTACTGTTTGATTTGGTGGTGCACATGTAGCCTATAACCTGTTTTGAGAATGTAATCATCGAATATTGTAAAAGCTTTCATTTTCTGCTTATATGCCCCTTTATTTATCCGACAGTTCTGACTTGGTGTACAGGGAAAACACTGTAAGAACGGCCCATGTTCTGAATTCTGTTGCTGTACATTTCAAAAGTGCTGAACAAATAGTTTTATTGACTACGTCCGTCCTAGCTCCCTCATTAATGTCTTAATCAAAGGTACGGATTGCCTCTTATCAGCTTGTCGTCCCCTTATGCCATATTTTGTACATCTCAATTGTCAGGAAAAAAACACATTTGTTTAAGCAAGTCAGCCATATCAGCTATGTTTTTTTTAAATGCAGTAAATGAGGCTGAATGAACTGTTTTGCTGCCAAACAATCCTCCGCTGATAGCCAGGTGTAGCAGTGGTAAGGTGATGGTACTGCTGTTGGGACTCTGCTGTTGGGACAGCTTTATGTAGGCTGTAACAGTTTGTGGGCACCGTTTATCACCGTTATAGTGCAATTAATGTATTGTTTAGTGTTGTGTTGTGTTGTGTAGTGGCTTTGCTGGCATGCATCCCACATTTTTTGGGGGGGCCCCACCAAGATTTACATGCTAAAATCGCCACTGGTCACGTCAAACAGTGCAGACAGAATAACAACAGTAGCTGCATTTGTTTAAGCTGTTTTCTTGTGACATTTATTTAGATACATCCATAACAATGAGCTAATGAGGCACGGTTTCGCCTGGAATAGAAAATGTGCTCTCTCGTCAGGACACTGTTGTTCAGAGGAGCTAGCCAACAACACAGCTAACACAATCACTTCAAACTGAAGCTGGAAAGACTGCAACCTAGCAGCACTTCGTTTCGTTTTACCTTTTTTCAATTGACATTTCTTTGTATGTATCCATAAAAATTATGCCAGATGATTCATGATTTCAACTGGCTGAGAAAGGCTGCCTGACTCTCTCTCTCATCCTGACCCCTACATGTCCATTACTATGGGACAATTGGAGATCGAATTAGAATATTGAAACAATGTTGCAAATGTCGGAGGCAGACAGAGGAGAGAGTCTAATCCTAAATGCTGATTGGTTAAAAGCGCATTCCAGCGGGTGTCTATTCCACAATTTACCACCAGATAAATATATTGCTTTAAAATGCCTATTTACTCTGTTCCATCTGACTGCGCAATCGACTGTCTCCAGGCAGGCAAGTTATGTGGCAGGCAAGTGCATGTTGTCCAAAAGAAATGTGAGATAATGTGCTTTAAACCAATCAGCATTTAGTATTAGACTCTCCACTGTATAAATTAAAAGCAGGCAAGGGCTTTACAACATCAAATACATAGCATACTATTACACCCACAGCCCACTTTACTGTACACATACACTACATATACAGTCGTGAAACACAGCAAATAAAACACATTGACATTCAAACATTACAAATTGTGGATAGCCTACTGCTAGAGGGCAATCATAAATCTCAGAAAATGTTTGTCACAGAATCAAATAAAATAAAATAAAAAAGGACACTCAAACGCGCGCACGCATGCACGCACGCACACACACACACACACACACACACACACACACACACACACATATATATATATATATATATATATATATATATATATATATATATATATATATCACAAGAGGTTGGTGGAACCTTAATTGGGGAGGACGGGCTCGTGATAAGGAGGATTGATATCAAATAAATCAAACACATGGTTCCAATGTGTTTCATTCCATTCGCTCCGTTCTGGCCATTATTAGTATGAGCTGTCCTCCCCTCAGCAGCTTCCTGTGATATCTATCTATCTATACATATATATATAGACGCACATACACTCAACACTGAACACTGGCCACATTACCATGTCAAAGACACAGCCGCAAACACAACACTGTCTTGTCAGCGTGCGCTCTCAGTAGCCAAACACTTGTCATTACCGATTTAGTACGAATAATATATGACTGCAATTAAGTCGGTTTTATGAAGCGATACTGTGCCGATCACCTTCATTAGGGACGCGCTGATCCTCATAGACATTGCGCATGCGGCAGGTAAAATATTTGCCTCGCACACACTGGGGTGTCAGACAGTGTCTGTATTTGGTACGTCTGCTGCTACCCCGCGGATCTTTTAACGTGACAGATAGAAATGCGCGTGCACTATCTGCTTGAACTCGGTTCAGTCATGGGAAATTTGATTCTGCTCTGGTCCGTCTCTCCCAAGTGACCCCGAGACGTGCGCGTGCCCTGTTCACTTAATGAAGTTATGCTATTGTAATAGATGAAATGTATGATCAAATACCCTAACAGATGTGCTTCAATGTCTAAATGCAGTGCACTCGTAACCTAGTTCAGCCAAATTACATGTAGGTGTGTCAGGTCTGAAACCATTCAAGAGACGTTGGCTATTGTTCATGAAATGGCACGAAATAAAGTGGAGTAGTAGACTCTTCGGCCCCGCAATTACGCACAAACAAGGTTCACTATAAAACCACCAAATGATTAATCTCGAATACACGTTTTTCAAGCAAGCCATCAAAGATAATCACATGTTTTGCGTTAATATCGTTTCGTCTATAATTTGCAAGTGCCTAATATAATGCATTCAGATTGACAAAGAAATCATGCATTCGAAATCTCAAACGTTAAAAAAAATCGGTTTCATCATCATGTGCTGCTATAATATCCCGCGAAAAAATTCTTACCTCGCCTCAGCGCGCGGCATGCGTGATTACCTTGTATGAAATTAAGGATTCATTTACCTTCAGAGTTCGGTCTTGAAGGAACTGTCTGAAGTTTCTGGCGTGTCGTTGTATCTGCATGTCTCTCGTGAGAAGAACTGAGTCAAATGTGAACAGGGCAAACGCTGTTATCGCATCTCTCTCTCTCTCTCTCTTTCTCTCTCTCAAATAATAACACAAATCTCTCATCACGTACACTCTCGCTCTTTCTTTCTCTGGCCGTCTCCTTTCTCTGACTAACAGTTCACCACTATTTTTCAGGTCATCATCATTACAGTAGCCTGTCCGTTAACTGACCATCGTCATCAACATCGTCATCATCATCATCATCATCAGTAAAATAATAAAAACATAATCAACATATTGTCATTTTCATGTTTTTGTATCTATTTTTATGTTCATATTGAATAACTAGCACCCAGTTCCTGTTGAAGGCAGAGAGAGCCCTGGTTCTGCATTTCCATTAGAAAAGTAGGAGAGACTATTCCTCCTCCATTACATAAACACAATCCAGCAAGATGACAGATCATGAAAGGACTGGGTTTATCCACTGGGGAGAGATTCTGTGTGTGTGTGTGCACTCTGCTCTGCGCTCTGTCTATGGGTGAGGGTGTGTTTGCTGGTGCTCCCTTTGTGAGAGTGTGTCCCTCAGGTCTTGATGGGTGTCTTGGAAAGCCTTCTTCCTCCCCAATGACCCAGGTCACATCTATCCCCCTAGGATCAATGAGGTGTAACTGCACCCCCCCCCCCCCCCCCCCCCCCCCCCCCCCCCCCCCCCCCCCCCACACACACACACACACACACACACACACACACACACACACACACACACACACACACACACACACACACACACACACACACACACACACACACACACCCCATGCACATCCTTATCACTGAAACACATTCAAATGATTTATCCACTAGTTAATCTCAATCCTTCCAGACTGTGTGTGTGTGTGCGTGTGTGCGTGTGTGTGCGTGTGTGTGTGTGTGTGTGTGTGTGTGTGTGTGTGTGTGTGTGTGTGTGTGTGTGTGTGTGTGTGTGTGTGTGTGTGTGTGTGTGTGTGTGTGTTTGAAGGACAGCATCAGCAAGTGAGATGGATGTGGGAGGAGTTTCCTCCTGTGAGGGTGTGGCTCTCGTATATCTCTTTACCTCTCCTAATAGCAAGCACAAGGAGCTGCAGGGGGCAGACAAAGCAAGACACAGACAGTCAGGTATAAACAGGTAATATGATACACAGGCAGACAGACATCAACATATTTATTTATTTTACATTTTTATTTATTTAACTTATTTTACCAGGTAAGTTGACTGAGAACCAGTGGCGGTTGGTGCTGTTTAAGATGAGGGAGGACACATTTGTTTTTATTGAGCATAGCCTTAGTTCTATTACAGCATGTTGGATGACTGTCATTCATATTCCATTCACCCAGTTCAATGTAACATTGATAGGTTTAGGCTACTACATGATACTCACATTTTCCTGATACCCATCATGGGGTTGCTACAACCTAACCTATGAATGAAAGTATACAACGTAGGTGCACACAGGTCGAGAGAAAATGTTTAGAGGACAGACAGTGACACATGGACAGACAGCGACGCATTCAATACGGCCTTGCACGCTCTTGCCTGCATCTAGCTGATCTAGTGTAATCATTAGTCCACTGCTGAGAACATATTCTCATTCACAGCAAGCACAGTCAGGCATAAACAGGTAATATGATACACAGGTAGGCAGGCAAACACAACAGATCAGACCGATGTCCTCTCTTCTGCCTGCAGGGTGCATCTCCCCCTCTCCACCTGTCTGCTCCTAGCTGTCTGAGAGGACGACAGGGTGGTTGCTCCCACCAGGCCCTCTGCCTTCATCTCCTTGTCACGACTTCCTCCGAAGTTGGCTCCTCTGCCTGTTCGGGCGGTGCTCGGCGGTCGTCGTCACCGGCCTACTAGCCGCCACCGATCCCTTTTTCCGTTTTCTGTTTGTTTTGTCTTATTAGTTACACCTGTGTCTATTTGTGTTTGCCTGATGGGCTTCCTTATTTTAAGCTAGTTTACCCGCCCTTGTTTTGAGCAGGATTATTCTTGTGTTACGTGTTTGTGTTGTTGGGTGTGTTCGTGCTCCGGACCGGGTACCCTGTGTTTTGGGTTGGTCCATATTTTTCGCGCCCTGTGTTTTGGGCATTGCTTTTGGTGGCATATTAAAGTGCACTTCTCCCAATGGAACTCTCTGCTCTCTGCGCCTGATTCTTCCCTCACACACCTAGTATTCCGTGACACTCCTCATGATATTTACCATTTGAATGGTATAGTTACAGGGGAGAGGAAGGGGGATGAACGAGCCAGTTGGAAGCTCAAGATGATTAGGTGGCCATGATGAAATGAGGGCCAGATTGGGAATTTAGCCAGGACACCGGCGTTAACACCCCTACTCTTACGACAAGTGCCATGGGATCTTTAGTGAGCACAGAGAGTCAGGACACCCGTTTAATGTCCCAGCCAAAAGACGGCACCCTGCACAGGTCAATGTCCCCAATCATTGCCCTGGGGCATTGGATATTGTTTTAGACCAAAGGAAATAGTGCCTCCTACTTTCCCTCCAACAACTATTCCAGCACCATCTGGTCTCCCATCCAGGAAGTGACCAGGACCAACCCTACTTAGCTTCAGAGCCAAGCCAGCAGTGGGATGCAAGGTGGTATTCTGCTGGTGCACAGAGATAAACACTCAGACAAAGACACACAAACAGACAGACAGACAGACAGACGTCCTCTCTTCCGCCTGCAGGGTGCATCTCCCCCTCTCCACCTGTCTGCTCCTAGCTGTCTGAGAGGACGACAGGATGGTTGCTCCCACCAGGCCCTCTGCCTTCATCTGCTCATGACATTTACCATTTGAAGTTCTGTTCTTACTTCCCCTTCACATGGCACAAAGCAGCACAAATACTGGGACGTGTGGCAGGAGAGTAGGTGTGTGTTATATGCATGTAGTCAAGGGAGGAGATAGGGGAGAGAGAGGAGAGGGGGGAGAGGGAGGGAGGAGAGGGGGAAGAGAGAGGAGAGGGGGGAGAGAGAGGAGGGGGGAAAGGGAGGGAGAAGAGGGGGGAAGAGAGAGGAGAGGGGGAAGAGGGAGGGAGGGGAGAGGGAGGGAGGAAAGGGGGGAAGAGAGAGGAGAGGGGAGAGAAAGGAAAGGGGGAGAGGGAGGGAGGAGAGGGAGGAAAGGGGGAAGAGGGAGGGAGGAGAGGAGAGGGGAGAGGGAGGGAGGAAAGGGGGGAAGAGAGAGGAGAGGGGAGAGAAAGGAGAGGGGGAGAGGGAGGGAGGAGAGGGAGGAAAGGGGAAAGAGGGAGGGAGGAGAGGAGAGGGGAGAGGGAGGGAGGAAAGGGGGGAAGAGAGAGGAGAGGGGGAGAGGGAAGGAGGAGAGGGGGAGAGGGAGGGAGGAGAGGGAGGAGAGGGGGGATTGCGTGTGTCTGCATATGTGTGAGATCATAGAGTGTAATGTGACAGGGAATGTGTGTGTGTGTGTGTGTGTGTGTGTGTGTGTGTGTGTGTGTGTGTGTGTGTGTGTGTGTGTGTGTGTGTGTGTGTGTGTGTGTGTGTGTGTGTGTGTGTGTGTGTGTGTGTGTGTGAAAGTTGGGAAAATGTGACAAGGAATGTGTGTATGGTGTGTCAGCAGCATACCACCTTGCATCACACTGCTGGCTTGCCTCTGAAGCTAAGCAGGGTTGATACTGGATGGGAGACAAAATGCTGCTGGAAGAGCTGTTGGAGGGCCAGTAGGAGGCCCTATTTCCTCTGGTCTAAAAAAAAATATCCCAATGCCCCAGGGCAGTGATTGGGGACATTACCCTGTAAAGGGTGTCATCTTTAAGATGGATCAATAACTGGGTGTCCTGACTCTCTGTGGTTGCTAAAGATCCCATGGCACTTATTGTAGGTGTGCTAACCCTGGTGTCCTGGCTAAATTCCCAATCTGGCTCTCATACCATCATGGCCACCTATTCATCCCCAGCTTACAATTGGTGCATTCATCCCCCCTCCTTTCTCCTGTAACTATCGCCCAGGTTGTTGTTCTCAGTCAATTTACTGGGTTAAATAAAAGCGTGTGTTGTTGTTACTGGTTTAAATATATCCTGTAGTAACCTGGTATATTTATGTTTGCCAATAGATGGCAGTATTGACTCAAGACGGGGGTTTGCTTCCCGCTATCCGTAGCTATTTCCTATGTCTGCCTATATAACTATGATTAAGAAAGCTTCAGGTAGCTTAAAACTTCTTCTTAATAGGGGGGCGCTGTTTTCACTTTGGAAAAAATCGTGCCCAAATTAAACGGCCTCGTACTCTGTTCTAGATCATACAATATGCATATTATTATACACTCTGAAGTTTCTAAAATTGTTTGAATTATATCTGTGAGTAAAACAGAACTCATTTGGCAGCAAACTTCCAAATAGGAAGTGAAAATTCTGAAAATTAGGCTCTGTGTCAGGGCCTGCCTATTCAACTGGCTTTTATTTATCGATCTGTATGCACTTCATACGCCTTCCACTAGATGTCAACAGGCAGTAGAAGGTTGAATGGGGTGTCTAGCTTGATGTGAGGCCGAATAAGAGCTTTTGGAGTGACAGGTCCGCCCTTTTGTCAGTTTTCATCTGCGCGCCGGGGAACCTCACATTGTTTTCTGAAAAGGGTTCGGTATACATTACGAATTGCTCCGGCTCTCATTTTATTGGATACATATGAGAAGAACATCATAAAGTAGGATTTTCAACCGAGTTTGACCAGTTTATTCGACATTTATTGGGAATTTGGGAATTTTTCGTTCCATGCATCAAGAGATGATGGACACGTGAGCTCAACATGGCTAGCCAAGGTTGCTAATTCGACAGAAGAAATGGACATTCTAAAACCAAACAACGATTTATTCTGGACCTAGGACTCCTTGCACAACATTCTGATGGAAGAACAGCAAAAGTAAGACAACATTTATGATGTTATTTCGTATTTCTGTGTAATATGTTGACTCCTATTCTCCGCCGTGTTGGTGAGCGCTGTCTCACAATAACGCATGCTGTATGTTGTGGTAAAGTAATTTTTTAAAATCTAACACAGCGGTTGCATTAACCTCTTTGGGCTGCAGGGGCAGTATTGAGTAGCCTGGATAAAAGGTGCCCATTTCAAACGGCCTCGTACTCAATTCTTGCTCGTACAATATGCATATTATTATTACTATTGGATAGAAAACACTCTCTAGTTTCTAAAACCGTTTGAATTATATCTGTGAGTAAAACAGAACTCATTTTGCAGCAAACTTCCTGACAGGAAGTGGAAAATCTGAAATCGATGCTCTGTTCTAGGGCCTGCCTATAAATGTCCTTGATATTTATTAGAATACATGCACTTCATACGTCTTCCACTAGATGTCGACAGGCAGTGAGAGAAGAAATGGAGTGTATAACTTGATCTGGGGTCGAATAAAAGCTCTCGGCATGACGTGTCACCAGTTTCCTGTTTTCTGGAGAGCGCGTGAAGGGACCTGGTTTTGCCTTCTGATAAGCTGTCGTTATAGACGACTAATATCTCCGGCTTTGATTTTATTTGATACATGTGACAATATCATCGTAAAGTATGTTTTTTCAATATAGTTTTATTAGATTATTGAATTTTTTTCGGGACGTTAGGCGTGTTGCGTTGTGTGCCTTTGTTCAGGAAGGAGAGCTTCGCGCCACTTTGCTAGCTTTCCGTGCTAATTGACTGGAGAAGAGGACATTCTAAATCCAAACAACGATTGTTCCCGACAAAGGACCCCTTGTACAACATTCTGATGAAAGATCATCAAAAGTAGGACCCATTTTATGATGTTATTTCATATATCTGTCGAACATGTGAAATAGTCGTTTGCGCCCAGATTTTGGGTACTCTCTCGCTATACCTAAGCTGGATGTCGTAATGAAGTTATTTTTAGAATTCTAACACGGCGATTGCATTAAGAACTAGTGTATCTATCATTTTCTATACAACATGTATTTTTTAGTAACGTTTATGTATAGTTATTTGGTCAGAATAGTTGAGTGTCATAAAAATATCCGCACATTCTGGGAAAAAGATGCTACGTTAGCACAATGTATAACCACTGATTTCAGCTCTAAATATGCACATTTTCGAACAAAACATAAGTGTATGTATAACCTGATGTTATAGGACTGTCATCTGATGAAGCTTATCAAGGTTAGTCAAAAATTATATATCTTTTGCTGGTTTATTCGCTATCGCTAACGTGCCTATTGCTATCGCTAACGTGCCTTGATGAATGAATGCGGTAGTGTGGTAGGCTATTGTAGTAAGCTAATATAATGCTATATTGTGTTTTCGCTGTAAAACACTTAAAAAATCGGAAATATTGGCTGGATTCACAAGATGTTTGTCTTTAATTTGCTGTACACCATCGATTTTCAGAAATGTTTTATGATGAGTATTTAGGTATTTGACGTTGGTGTCTGTAATTACTCTGGCTGCTTCGGTCCTATTTGTGACGGTAGCTGTGATGGTAGCTGCAATGTAAAACTGATTTATACCTCAAATATGCACATTTTTCGAACAAAACATAGATTTATTGTATAACATGTTATCTGTCATCTGATGAAGTTGTTTCTTGGTTAGTTTGGTTGGTTCTTGGTTAGTTAGGTTGGCTTTGTGCATGCTACCTGTGCTGTGAAAAATGTCTGTCCTTTTTTGTATTTGGTGGTGAGCTAACATAAATATATGTGGTGTTTTCGCTGTAAAACATTTTAAAAATCGGACATGTTGGCTGGATTCACAAGATGTTTATCTTTCATATGCTGTATTGGACTTGTTAACCTGTTTGGGGTGCAGCCCGACACCGGTACACTTATGACAACATCCAGCTCAAGTGCAGGGCGCGAAATTCAAAAGATATTTTTTTGAAATATTTAACTTTCACACATTAACAAGTCCAATACAGCATATGAAAGGTACACATCTTGTGAATCCAGCAAACATGTCCGATTTTTAAAATGTTTTACAGGGAAGACACAATATGTAAATCTATTAGCTAACCACGTTAGCAAAAGACACCACTTTTCTTACTCCATCAGTTTTTTACTCCATCAGTAGCTATCACAAATTCGACCAAATAAAGATATAAATAGCCACTAACCAAGAAACAACTTCATCAGATGACAGTCTGATAACATATTTATTGTATAGCATATGTTTTGTTCGAAAAATTTGCATATTTCAGGTATAAATCATAGTTTACATTTCAGCTACAATCAGAAATTGCACCGAAAGCAGCCATAATATTTACAGACACCAACGTCAAATACCTAATTACTCATCATAAAACATTTCTGAAAAATACATAGTGTACAGCAATTGAAAGACAGGCATCTTGTGATTCCAGACAATATTTCCGATTTATCAAGTGTTTTACAGCGAAAACACAATATAGCGTTATATTAGCGTAGCCACAATAGCCAGAAACACTTGGGCGCCCACGACCAGTTCACATGCACGACAGATATTAGAAATAGCATCATAAAATGTTTCTTACTTTTGGTGATCTCCGTCAGAATGTTGGACAAGGTGTCCTTTGTCCAGAACAGTCGTTGTTTGGATCTGGAACGGCAAATTTCCCTCTTGATTTAGCATGGGCACTTGCCAAGTGGCACGGATCTCTCCAACGTCAACAAAGTCAGAGAACGGAACACGGCAAAACTCCCGAAAAAATTTCAATAATCTGATTAAACTATATTGAAAAAACATACTTTACGATGATATGGTCACATGTATCAAATAAAATCTAAACCGGAGATGTTAGTCGTCCATAACGACAGCTAAACAGAAGGCAAATCCATGTCCCCTTTCGCGCGCTCCAGAAACAGGAAATGGACGGTCACGTCATACAAAGAGCTTTAATTCCACCTCAGACCAAGATAAACACGAAATTTCTTCTCTCACCGCCTCTTGACAACCAGGGGAAGGTGTATGAAGTGTACGTAGACTCTTACGTGTCATGCACATGTATAGGCAGGAAGTTGAACAGAGCATCAATTTCTGACATTCCACTTCCTGGTCAGGAAATGTGCTGCAGAATGAGTTCTGTTTCACTCAGAGAAATAATTCAAACGGTTTTAGAAACTAGAGAGTGTTTTCTATCCAATAGTAATAATAATATGCATATTGTACGAGCAAGAATTGAGTACGAGGCCGTTTGAAATGGGCACGATTTAACTGGCTACTCAATACTGCCCCTTGCAGCCATAAGAAGTTAATGTGTGAAAGTTAAATATTTCAAAAAAATATATTTTGAATTTCGCGCCCTGCACTTGAAGTGGCTGTTGTCATATTGTGCCCGGCTTCGGGCTTGCAGCCCAAAGAAGTTAAGAACCAGTGTATCTTTCATTTGCCATACAACAAGTATTTTTATGTAAAGTTTATGATGAGTTCTTTGGTTAGATTAGGTGGCTGTCCAAAATATCTCCGGAGATTTTGGTGAATTGTTGCTACGTATTCACAATGTATAACCACGATTTGCAGCTCTAAATATGCACATTTTCGAACAAAACATAAATGTATTGGAAACATGATGTTATAAGACTGCCATCTGATGAAGTTGTCCAAAGGTTAGTGATAAATTTTATATCTATTGCTGGTTTTTGCGAAAGCTATGTTGGCGGTGAATAAATGTTTTTTTGTGTTTGGCTATTGTGGTAAGCTAATATAATTCTATATTGTGTTTTCGCTGTATAACGCTTAAAAAATCTGAGATATTGGCTGGATTCACAAGATATTTATCTTTCATTTGCTGTACACCATGTATTTTTCATAAATGTTTTATGATGAGTATTTATGTATTTCACGTTGCTCTCTGTAATTATTCTGGCTGCTTTGGTGCTATTTGTGATGGTGGCTGCAATGTAAAACTACGATTTATACCTCAAATATGCAAATTCTCGAACAAAACATAAATGTATTGTATAACATGATGTTATAAGACTGTCATCTGATGAAGTTGTTCAAGGTTAGTGATTAATTTTATCTCTATTTCTGGGTTTTGTGAAAGCTACCTATGCGGTGGAAACATGGTGAAAACATGCCGTTGTGTGTTTGGCTATTGTGGTTAGCTAATATAAATACATATTGTGTTTTCGCTGTAAAATGATGGCTGGATTCACAAGATGTTTATCTTTCATTTGCTGTATTGGACTTGTGATTTCATGAAATTATATTATATGATATCCCTGTCCCATTAGGCTAGGCTATGCTAGTCAGCTTTTTTGATGAGGATGCTCCCGGATCCGGGATGGGTATCACTGAAAGGTTTTAAGCAAGGTGCATTGGAGAATGTAATTCTAAATTACAATTAAATACTAAACCGTACGTAAGTCTCATGAGTCGTAACTCTAAGAAGCCTTTAAGGATACTACATATTTGGCGATGAGGATAATTATGGAGAACTGCGTTGGATTTTCTTTGCCACGAATTTAACGGAGTGTTTGGCGTGCGACGCGGGCGGTGAGACTCAAGTGAGCGGTGGAAGATTCTGAAGGTTTGATTCCCTGGATACTGGTAGGACAAGTTATTGACTGTGTGAGGGGAGAAAGAATCAGAAAATATGGCTTTGGCAACAATAGGCTCGTTACCACCATTTGATCCTAAAAATCAGGAATGGGAGGAGTACTGTGAAATAATGGAACATTTCTTTGCTGCTAATGAAATAACTGGTGCCACTATACATAAATCCATACTCATAAGCGTTGTCGGTGCACAGACGTACAGCTTAATGAGAAACCTGTTGAGCCCAGATAAACCAGGAGAAAAGTCATTCATAGATTTAGTCGAGCTATTAAAAAATCACTTCAACCCCAAACCCAGTGAGATAGTACAAAGATTCAAGTTTGATTCACGCATGAGAAAACCTATCGAATCAGTGGGGGAATATGTGGCTGAGTTGAGAAAACTAGCATTGGACTGTAGCTATGGGAATACATTATCGCAAATGCTACGCGATCGGCTGGTGTGTGGGATTAATGATGACAGGATACAAATACGATTGTTATCAGAGCCTAATCTCACGAGAATGCACTCAAACTGGCCCAGGCCATGGAGTCCGCAAATAGAAATGCACTGGATTTACAGGCAAGGGGCGCAACTGCGTGCCATACAATAAAAGAGAGCAGCGCTGAGCGCGTAGAATTTCAAAGAACGGAAAGCCGTGGTGCAGCAGCCAATAGAGACTGTTATCGTTGCAAAGCCAAACACGCAGCGTTTGACTGTAAATTCAAACACGAAAAGTGTTATGCATGTGGGATAATAGGCCACATTGCGAGGGCGTGCCGCAATAAAAAAAAGCCACGGCCTGCAGAAAAGAGGACTGACAGAAAACCGAATACCTCCAGACGCTCTAGCTACCGCTCTAATCAAGTGATAGAAAGTGAAAGTGAGTGCGCAGACGCAGAGCAAGCATTCTCAATGTACAGTGTACAGGGGGCGAATATCAAGAAGGTGAAGCCTTTCATTGTGGAAATGGGAATAAATGGATTTAAGGTACCGTTTGAACTAGACACAGGATGTAGTGTCACACTGATGAACAGGTCCCAATTCTATAGGAAGTGGAAAACCGTTGAAGTGCCTAAACTGAGAGACACCCCCATTAAACTCAAAACGTACACAGGGGAGAAGATCACTGTGATTGGAGTTGCTGATGTTCAAGTGGAATATCATGGACAAAAGAAAAGTCTGCCTCTCTTAGTACTAGGGAGAGGGTGGTTGGAGGAAATAAGGAAATAAAATTGAACTGGGATGAAATCAAACATGTCACCACAGAGACATTGACACTACAGCAGGTGCTTTCAAAGCATGGGGGTGTTTTCAAAGAAGAGCTAGGGACATTTAAAGGGGTCCAAGCTACCATTCATGTTGCTGCTGATGCTACTCCCAGATTCTATAGGCCAAGATCAGTTCCATATGACATGAAGCCTAAAGTGGATGTGGAAATTGACAGACTCTTAGCAGAGGATATAATTGTACCTGTCAAGTTTTCTGAGTGGGCAGCACCAGTTGTTCCCATACTAAAACCAGATGGTTCAATCAGATTATGCGGTGACTATAAGTTGACTGTAAATAGAGTTTCCTCTCTGGAGCAGTACCCCATACCTAAAGTGGAGGATTTGCTTTCAACGTTAACCGGAGGGCAACAGTTTACAAAACTGGACATGAGTCACGCATATCAGCAAGTGCTAATGGTTAAAGCTTCACAGAAGTACCTGACCATAAACACCCACAGAGGGATGTTTACCTATAAACGCTTACCTTTCGGGGTGTCTTCTGCACCAACTATCTTCCAAAGAACTATGGAGGGAATTCTGCAGGGGATACCCAAGGTAGCGGTTTACCTCGACGACATTCTTGTTACGGGAGTCACGAAGGAGGAACATCTCAGAAACTTAGGTGAAGTTTTGAGGAGGATGGAGGACGCCGGTCTCCGGCTGAAGAGGACCAAGTGTACACTGTTTGCTGATGAAGTGCAGTACCTGGGTCACAAGGTGGATGCCAAGGGGTTACACACTGCCAAAGCTAAAGGGAGGGCTATTGTGGAAGCTCCAGCTCCGACAAACGTTACAGAGCTGAAAGCCTATCTAGGCTTACTGAATTATTATAATCGCTTCCTCCCGAACCTCTCTACCCTCTTAGCTCCTCTACATCAACTGCTAAGGAAGGATGTGGCCTGGAAATGGTCAGAAAGACAGGAAGAAGCTTTTGCAAAGTCAGAGGTGTTACTGCAATCAGCTGAAGTACTAGTGCACTACTCAGCAGACAGAGATCTCATCTTATCGTGTGATGCCTCATCGTATGGTGTAGGGGCGGTGCTATCCCACCGGATGGAGAATGGTGCAGAGAAACCTATCGGGTTCATGTCAAGAACGTGGTCGCCAGCGGAGAAAAAGTACTCTCAGCTGGACAAGGAAGGACTGGCTGTCATTCGGAATACAGAGATTCCACAAGTACTTGTACGGGAGAACATTCACTATTGTGACGGATCATAAGCCTCTGATCTCTCTGTTCCATGAACAAAAGCCAGTACCACAAATGATCTCTGCAAGAGTTCAACGTTGGGCTGTGTGGCTCAGGGCCTACGAGTACAGAATCATTTACAAACCAGGTACATACCATGGGAATGCTGATGCTCTGAGTAGGCTGCCCGTTCCAGAAATCATCATTCAGGAAGAAGAAAATGACCAGGTTTTGATGATCGATGTGTTGGATGATGCACCGGTGAACACAGCACAAATCAGGCAATGGACTTCAAAGGATGTGACGTTATCACAAGTGCATGAATTTATCCTGAAAGGATGGCCTACAGTGACCGAGCCTCAGATCATGCCTTACTACACTCGCCGCTTGGCATTGAGTGTTCGAGATGGATGTGTTCTGTGGGGTTCAAGAGTAGTTATCCCACCACAAGGGCGGGGTTGCTACTGAAGTTGCTGCATCAGTCACATCCAGGTATGTTGAGAATGAAAGGCCTAGCGAGGTCATATGTCTGGTGGACAAAGATGGACCACGATGTGGAAAATGAGGTTAGCCGGTGTGCAGATTGTCAGAGTAACAGGAAGTCACCCCCCACCGCGCCATTACATCCATGGGAATGGCCAGAAAAACCATGGACACGACTACATGTGGACTACGCTGGACCTTTCCTAGGAAAAATGTTCCTTGTGCTGATTGATTCTCATTCAAAGTGGATGGATGTTTACCCCATGAACATGTCAACATCGTACGCTACGATTGAGAAGTTGAGACAAAGCTTCAGTGTTATGGGATTACCTCAAATGTTGGTTAGTGACAATGCTACTTGTTTTACAAGCACTGAATTCACAAGTTTCATGAAACAAAATGGAATTCAGCATGTAACATCGGCCCCTTTTCACCCATCTTCAAACGGATTAGCAGAACGTGCAGTTCAGACCTTGAAGGAGGGGATGAGGAAGATGCAAGGGCCCAGCATTGAAACAAAGGTGTCAATATTCTTGTTTAGCTACAGGATTACTCCTCAAGCGACAACTGGGTTGTCACCTGCAGAAATGTTGATGTCAAGGAGGTTAAGGTCAACCTTGGATCTCATCAGACCAGACCTGAAAATGAAAATACAACAAAAGTAATGGAATCAAAAATGTAATCATGACACCCGAGCCAATCTCAGAAGTTTCTCACCTGGAGATGATGTCTAAACAAGAAACTATGGGTTTGGTCTTAAATGGATTCCAGCTACCATTGAGGATTGCTCAGGACCAGTATCTTAAACTGTGATCATCGGAAATGGACAAAGACTAAGGAGACACGTGGATCAGATCCGAGCTCGAATTTCAGTTCCATCCGGAGATCTGGATCAATTCTTAAACGAGCAGGACAGGACATTGGAACGTTCCCCAGAGTTGCAGTTGGACAAACCACCTGAGACCAACAATGCTCAACTTCCAGAGACCACCAGTCCGGGACGACCTCCTCCTGTGAAGTCTCCACAATAGGACTTTGTTTCACCATCAAGGGGTGAAGATCTGGTGGCACCAGCTACACCACCTCTGAGACGCTCTATTAGAGAGAGACGTCCGCCAGACTTTTTTAGATCCTAAAGGAGATCATTTTTGAAAAAATTTAAATAAGAAAATAGCATAGCTCAGAAAGGAATTAAATTGGGTTATTAGCTTTAAAGGGGGGGAATGTAGTAACCTGGTATATTTATGTTTACCAATAGATGGCAGTATTGACTCAAGACGGGGGTTTGCTTCCCGCTATCCGTAGCTATTTCCTATGTCTGCCTATATAACTATGATTAAGAAAGCTTCAGGTAGCTTAACTCAGGTGCATTGGAAAATGTAATTCTAAGTTACAATTAAATACTAAACCGTACTTAAGTCTCATGAGTCTTAACTCTAAGAAGCCTTTAAGGATACTACTTATCCATATATGGGTCTTGCTTTTGTTTTTCCTTTTCTGCATCCCTCATTCTGACAGTCATAGCTAATTTTACTCTTCTCTTTCAGCCTGCTCCTGCATGGTCAGTGAAAGAAAGGAATGGAGAAAGGCGAGAAGAGAGAGGAGGATGAGAGGAGTTCATGAGAAAACTGCTTGCCTACTACACAGCTAAACTAAGCTGTACTGAGCACCCACCTGCCCTCATGTCTCTTTAGCCCTGACTCCTCAAACACTCAACACCCCTCACCCAGTCACTCAGAAAACACAGATTCATCAGTTTTCTTCCTCACTCACCTGAGACCAGATATTATATGGCTTTAAAGTGTAAGGTTTCTAGCCCACCTCCCACAGGTAAAGAGACTGTGCTGCATTGCCCCAAAGGTACTCCACCGCAGCAGATCTGCTTAGACATCAAAAGGATAAATACATACTGTACCTTTACACAAATAGATGTGTAGGAAAATGCACAATATACAGGTCACTTGTGAAGCAGACGTGTGCCGAGCGACGAACGAGGCGCTAACTATAAAAACAACAGCCAAATTAATGATTATTAATGATGATAATCATCATTATCAGCCAAGCAGAGAGAAAATAAAGTTTCAACAAATGATATGGTGGCTTTATTTGCCAACTTTGTGTCCACAACATGCAGAGCACAGAGTTTTCCAACGCTGCCAAATGTAGAAAAAGTTTTCTACATTTTTCAAATTAATAAAAAATGAAAAGCTTTATTTAAACCAATAAATTGATTAACACCTGCAAATGAATTACAAATAAGTGCATCATTATGTGTGAAGTGAATGTGAATTGTATGATATGAGTTCACCATTTTATGACTAACAAGGCTGTCCACACCAAAAGTATTGGGACAGTGACAATTTTGTTGTTATTTTTTCTCTGTACTCCAGCATTTTGGATTTGAAACTATACAATTACTATCAGGTTAAAGTGCAGCTTTCATTTGGCTTTCATTTGAGGGCATTTTCATCCATATCGAGTGAACCGCTTAGAAATTACCACACTATTTGAACATAGTTATCCCATTTTAGGGGAGCAAAAGTGTGGTTATTAAGCCGATATGGATAAGAATGCCCTAAAACTAAAGCTGACAGTCTGAATTTTAACACTTTAATCTCATAGTCATTGTATCATTTCAAATTCAATGTGCTGGCATACGGAGCCCAAACAAAAACAAACTTGTCACTCTCCCATTACTTTTGGAGTTCACTGTATAACTATATAACTATATTATAGATAATTAAGTATGTCATTATGTATCTACAGTAGCGGGTCACCATGTATGTACAGCGCCTTCAGAAAGTATTAACACCCCTTGACTTATTGCACATTTTGTTGTGTTACAGCCTGAATTTAAAATGGATTACATTGAGATTTGCCACAATACACAATACCCCATAATGTCAAAGTGGAATAAGGTTTTCTACATTTTTCAAATTAATAAAAAATGAAAAGCTGAAATGTCTTGAGTCAGTAAGTATTCAACCCCTTTGTTGTGGCAAGACTAAACAAAGTTCAGGAGTAAAAATTTGCTTAATAAGTCACATAATACATTGCATGGACTCCGTGTGTAATGATAGTGTTAAAAATTATTTTTGAATAACTTCCTCATCTCTACCCCACACATATATGTAAGGTCCCTCAGCCGAGCAGTTAATTTCAAACAGATTATACCACAAAGACCAGGGAGGTTTTCCAATGCCTTGCAAAGAGGGGCATCTTGTAATGCCCGGGGTGTAGTGGAGGAAAGAGTCACACGCAGGAGACAGAGAGTTCAGAGTAGCGTTCTAATTTAATACCACAAACAGGTGAACACGACGCCACTCTAAAATGAATGCTCCACCACATAAACGAGAACACGAAATACCATGAGACAACGTACACGAACCGTGACACACAAGCATGTACAACCTGTACACAAAACAATCCCGCACACCCAGCAGGCCAGGCTGCTGGGTAATAAAGCCCCACAAATCACCCTAACCACAAACAGGTGTCAATAATTCACAAAAAGGGAGGGGGAGGAAAAGTCAGTAGCAGCTAGTAGGCCGGTGACGACGACCGCCGAGCACCACCCGAACAGGAAGGGGAGCCACCTTCGGTGGGAGTCGTTACAGTACCCCCCCCCCCCCTGACGCGCGGCTCCCGCAGCGCGCCGACACCGGCCTCGAGGACGACCCGGAGGGCGAGGCGCAGGGCGATCCGGATGGAGGCGATGGAAATCCCTCAACATCGATGGATCCAGAATGTCCCCCACCGGGACCCAGCACCGCTCCTCCGGACCGTACCCCTCCCAGTCCACGAGGTACTGCAGGCCCCTCACCCGGCGTCTTGAGTCCAGAATGGCTCGTATCCTATACGCCGGGGACCCCTCGATGTCGAGAGGGGGAGGAGGGACCTCCGGTACCTCACCGTCCTGCAGGGGACCAGCTACCACCGGCCTGAGGAGAGACACATGAAACGAGGGGTTAATACGATAATAGGAAGGGAGTTGTAATCGATAACACACCTCGTTTATTCTCCTCAGGACTTTGAAGGGCCCTACACACTGCGGACCCAGCTTCCGGCAGGGCAAGCGGAGGGGCAGGTTTCGGGTCGAGAGCCAGACCCTGTCCCCCGGCACAAACACGGGGGCCTCACTGCGGTGGCGGTCAGCACTCCTCTTCTGCCGTCCACTAGCTTGTTGAAGTGATTCCTGGACGGCCCTCCATGTCTCCTTGGAGCGCTGCACCCATTCCTCCACTGCAGGAGCCTCGGTCTGGCTCGGATGCCATGGTGCCAGGACCGGCTGGTACCCCAATACACACTGAAAGGGGGACATGTTAGTAGAGGAGTGGCGTAGAGAGTTCTGGGCCATTTCGGCCCAAGGGATATATCTCGCCCACTCCCCTGGCCGGTCCTGGCAATACGACCGCAGAAACCTACCCACCTCCTGGTTCACTCTCTCCACCTGCCCATTACTCTCAGGGTGATAACCGGAGGTAAGGCTGACCGAGACCCCCAAACGCTCCATAAACGCCCTCCATACTCTGGACGTGAACTGGGGGCCCCGATCAGAAACGATGTCCTCCGGCACCCCGTAGTGCCGGAAGACGTGGGTGAATAATGCCTCCGCAGTCTGCAGGGCTGTAGGGATACCGGGCAACGGGAGGAGACGGCAGGACTTAGAAAACCGATCCACAATCACCAGCACCGTAGTATTCCCTTGAGACGGGGGAAGGTCGGTCAGGAAATCTACGGATAGATGTGACCAAGGCCGTTGTGGAACGGGGAGGGGTTGTAACTTCCCTCTAGGAAGGTGCCTAGGAGCCTTACTCTGAGCGCATACCGAACAGGAGGAGACATAAAACCCAACATCCTTAGCCAAAGTAGGCCACCAATACCTCCCCCGAAGGCTCCCCACTGTCCTCTTCACCCCAGGGTGACCCGAGGAGGGTAGGACGTGAGCCCACCGAATCAATTTGTCCCGAACACCAAGCGGCACGTACTTCCGCCCCGCCGGACACTGAGGAGGAGCGGGTTCCGCCCTTAATGCCCGCTCGATGTCCGAGTCCACTTCCCACACCACTGGTGCTATAAGCCTTGAGGCGGGAAGGATGTGGGTAGGTTCGGTGGGCCAATCCTCCGTGTCAAAACAACGGGATAGTGCATCCGCCTTTATGTTTTGGGAGCCCGGTCTGTATGACAGAGTAAACTGGAATCGGGTGAAGAACATGGCCCACCTTGCCTGACGTGGGTTCAGTCTCCTAGCTGCCCGAATATACTTCAGATTCTGGTGGTCGGTCCAGATGAGAAAAGGGTGCTTAGCCCCCTCAAGCCAGTGTCTCCACACCTTCAGAGCACTGACCACCGCTAACAACTCCCGGTCCCCCACATCATAGTTACGCTCCGCTGGGCTGAGCTTTTTAGAGAAAAAAGCGCAGGGGTGGAGTTTTGGTGGCGTACCCGAGCGCTGTGATAGCACGGCACCTACCCCAGCCTCGGACGCGTCCACCTCCACTATGAATGCTAGAGAGGGATCCGGATGCGCCAACACAGGCGCATCCGTGAACAGCGCCTTCAACCTGTTGAAAGTTCCGTTCGCTTTTGCTGACCACTGCAAACGCACCGGACCCCCCTTCAGCAGTGAGGTAATGGGAGCTGCTACCTGGCCAAAACCCCGGATAAACCTCCGGTAGTAGTTGGCAAAACCCAAAAACCGCTGCACCTCTTTTACCGTGGTCGGAGTCGGCCAATTACGCACGGCCTTAATGCGTTCATCCTCCATCACCACCCCCGAGGTGGAAATGCGATAACCCAGAAAGGAGACGGCTCGTTTGGAGAACACACACTTCTCAGCCTTGACATATAGGTCATGCTCCAGCAGTCTACCAAGCACTTTGCGTACTAGAGACACATGCGCGGCGTGAGTGGCTGAGTAGATCAGAATGTCATCGATATAAACAACCACTCCCTGCCCGTGCAGGTCCCTGAGAATATCATCTACAAAGGATTGGAAAACGGCGGGAGCATTCTTTAACCCATATGGCATGACGCAGTACTCATAATGGCCCGATGTGGTACTAAATGCGGTTTTCCACTCGTCTCCCTTCCGAATACGCACCAGACTGTACGCGCTCCTGAGATCCAGTTTTGTGAAAAACTGCGCTCCGTGAAATGATTCCATTGCCGTAGCAATTAGAGGTAGTGGGTAACTAAACCCCACTGTGACGGCATTTAGACCTCTATAATCAATACACGGACGCAAACCTCCCTCCTTTTTCTTCACAAAAAAGAAACTCGAGGAGACGGGTGAGATGGAGGACCGAATGTACCCCTGTCCCAGAGACTCAGTGACATATGTCTCCATAGCCACCGTTTCCTCTTGGGACAAAGGGTACACGTGACTCTTGGGAAGCGCAGCGTCCACCTGGAGATCTATCGCACAATCCCTACCCGGTCGATAAGGTGGTAATTTAGTCGCTTTCTTTTTACTAAAAGCGATTGCCAAATCGGCATACTCGGGGGGAATGCGAACCGTGGACACCTGGTCTGAACTCTCCACCGACATGGCACCGATGGAAACTCCCAGACACCTTCCAGAACACTCCTCTGACCACCCCTGGAGAACCCCCTGTTTCCACGAAATAGTAGGATTGTGACTAGCCAGCCAGGGAATCCCCAGTACCACTGGAAACGCAGGCGAATCGATAATGAAAAAACTTAGACGTTCCTTATGATCCCCCTGCGTCACCATGTCCAGTGGAACCGTGGCCTCCCGGACCAAACCTGACCCTAATGGCCGGCTATCTAGGGAGTGCACGGGAAAAGGAGAATCTATCGGCACAAGCGGAACACCTAGCTTGATGGCGAGTCCGCGATCCATAAAGTTCCCAGCTGCACCTGAATCGACTAGTGCCTTATGCTGGGAAGAGGGGAAAAACTTAAGAAAAAAAATGAAGACAAACATATGACAAACAGGGGGTTCTGGGTGAGTCTGGTGCTTACTCACCTGAGGTGACCGAGAAATGTTCCGCCTGCCATCTCGACCCCCAGATGGACCCCCCCAGCACCGATCGGCCGTGTGTCCTCTCCGACCACAGCTGGTGCAGGGGGAGCCTCCTCCTCCGATACCCCTCGGCACGGCTCCTCCCAACTCCATGGGAATGGGTGCAGGGGTGCTGGGTGGTGGAACGCACAGGACCCTCTCCGAACGGCCGCGGGAAGCCAGCAGATTGTCCAGCCGGATGGACATATCAATAAGCTCATCCAGGGAGAGAGCTTCGTCCCGGCACGCTAGCTCCCTGCGGACATCCTCCCGGAGACTACATCTGTAATGATCTATAAGGGCCCTGTCGTTCCACCCAGACCCCGCGGCCAAGGTCCGAAACTCCAACGCGTAATCCTGGGAGCTCCTCTTCTCCTGCCTGAGATGTACCAGTCACTCTCCTGCCGCTCGGCCCTCAGGTGGATGGTCGAACACCGCACGAAAGCGGCGGGAAAATTCGGGGTAGTGCTCCTTTGCTGAATCTGGGCCATTCCAGACAGCGTTAGCCCACTCCAGAGCACGATCCGTTAGGCAGGAGATGAGGACACTCACCTTCTCCGCTCCCGAGGGAGTGGGTCTCACGGTTGCCAGGTACAGTTCTATTTGTAACAAGAACCCCTGACATCCCACTGCCGCTCCATCATACTCCCTCGGGAGCGCAAGACGGAGAGCGCAAGACGGAGAGCGCTGGAGCCGGAGGATGGTGAGAGAGGAGAGGAGGAATCCTGAGCTGGAGAGACTGCAGGTGGAGAGAGGAGACCACTCCTCTCCCATCGGTCCATTCTCTCCATCATTTGATCCATGGCGGAACCGATGCGATGGAGGACGGTAGTGTGGTGGAGAACCCGTTCCTCCATAGATGGGAGGGGGTTGGCCGCTGCTCCTGCTGACTCCATTCTTGAGAGTTGGTGCGGGATTCTGTAATGCTCGGGGTGTAGTGGAGGAAAGAGTCACACGCAGGAGACAGAGAGTTCAGAGTAGCATTCTAATTTAATACCACAAACAGGTGAACACGACGCCACTCTAAAATGAATGCTCCACCACATAAACGAGAACACGAAATACCATGAGACAACGTACACGAACCGTGACACACAAGCATGTACAACCTGTACACAAAACAATCCCGCACACCCAGCAGGCCGGGCTGCTGGGTAATAAAGCCCCACAAATCACCCTAACCACAAACAGGTGTCAATAATTCACAAAAAGGGAGGGGGAGGAAAAGTCAGTAGCAGCTAGTAGGCCGGTGACGACGACCGCCGAGCACCACCCGAACAGGAAGGGGAGCCACCTTCGGTGGGAGTCGTTACACATCTATTGGTAAATGGGTAAAATTTTAAAAAGCAGTAATTGAATATCCCTTTCATGCAATTATTAATTACACTTTGGATGGTGTATAAATACAACCAGTCACTACAAAGATACAGACGTCCTTCCTAACTCAGAAGTCGGAGAAGAAGGAAACCACTCAGGGATTTTACCATGAAGCCAATGGTGACTTTAAAACAGTTAGAGTTTAATGGCTGTGATAGGAGAAAACTGAGGATGGATCAACAACATTGTAGTTACTCCACAATACTAACCTAATTGACAGAGTGAAAGGAAGCCTGTACAGAATAAAAAATATTCCAAAACATGCATCCTTTTTGCAACAAGGTATTAAAGTAATACTGAAAAAAATGTGTCAAAGCAATTCACTTTTTTTCCTGAATACAAAGTGTTGTTTGGGGAAGATCCAATACAACACATTACTGAGTACCACTCTCCATATTTTCAAGCATAGTGGTGGCTGCATCATGTTATGGGTATGCTTGTAATTTTTCAGGATTAAAAAAGAAACATAATGGAGCTAAGCACAGCCAACATTCTAGAAGAAACCTGGTTCAGTCTGCTTTCCACCAGACACTGGGAGATGAATTCACCTTTCAGTGGGACAATAACCTAAAACACCAGACAAATCTACACTGGAGTGTCTTACCAAGAAGACAGTGAATGTTCCTGATTGGCCGAGTTACAGTTTTGACTTAAATCTACTTGAAAATCTATCGCAAGACTTGAAAATAGTTGTCTAGCAATGATCAACAACCAATTTGACAGAGCTTGAAGAATTTTGAAAGGAATAATGGCCAAATATTGTATAATCCAGGTGTGCAAAGCTCTTAAAGACTTACTCAGAAAGACTCACAGCTGTAATCGCTGCCAAATATGATTCTAACATGAACTAACTCAGGGGTGTGAATACTTAACTGCCTGGGCATAGCCTGGATCACCGCGGCCCCGCTCCGTTGTGCCGTGCTCTCTGGGTCAGAGCTCTGTCCCTTTGGCTGTTGTGGTCTGCACACAGCCGGCGTCACAGCAGCCCTCTTCTCAGGTGAGTTCTGTGGCTCTGGCCTCGCAATCTGCTTCAAGACACGGCAGAGGCCTGATCATTCCGGCTATTGTGATAGGGAGTTCGATGGTGAGGAATATATCTGTACCTGGGGCAAAGGCCTTGTGTTTTACTGAGGCAAAAGTTCAGGATATCACCAGGTTTCTTCCCGAGGCTGTGAGTCAGTCACCGGGGGCTGATACTGTGATGGTTCATGTGGGGTCGAATGACACTATGAAGAGCAGCTCAGAACAGCTGCCAATGGATTTTAAAGAACTGATTGGGTCACTAATTGACACCAACAAATGCCCAATAATATCTGGCCCTCTGCCCTCCCTAAATCATGGCATTGAACGGTTCAGGAGACTTTTAGCCCTCCATAACTGGCTACGACACTATTGCAGTTCTGTGGGTGTAACATTTATTGATAATTTTGATACCTTCAGGAAACAAAGCTCGTATTATAAGGAGGGTGGGACCCACCCGGGTGGGACCCACCCAAATCATTTGGGTTTACTGGATCCTTTCACAGCATTATAAGGCTGCGTTGAGACAATGACTTATCAATGACCAAAGCCCAGCTCATGTATTCCCTACCATTGTGTCGCTGAGTTGACATAATGTAAGTAACCTAATTTATGTCCCTCTTACTGCCCTGAATGCCTCTGCTGATCCTACAGCTATTGTATGCAGTAATCATATGCCTATGAACCAGAGTTATACTGTTAGCACTGAGGTGGTGTGCCCTAGCAGGAAGTCCACTGTGTGCAGCTCAACCTGCACTAACATAAATAACCCGAGCAGGTCTACCTCTGCTAAGCTTCCCAGTAAAGCAAGAAAAACAATCAAGCATCCCAGAAAAGTGTTAAAAATAGCCCACGTTAACATATGTAGCTTAAGAAACAAGGTTAATGAAATCAATAATTTTCTAGTAACAGAAGACATTCATATTCTGACAATCTCTGAAACACACTTAGATAATACCTTTGATGACACAGTGGTAGCAATACACGATTATAACATCTACAGAAAATACAGAAATGCCAAAGGTGGAGGTGTGAATGTTTATTTTCAGAACCACATTCCTGTTAAGCTTGGAGAGGATCTCATGTTAAATACTGTTGAAGTAATATGGCTACAGCTTCCTCTGCCTCACTTAAAGCCCATTCTGGTGGGAAGCTGCTATTGACCACCAAGTGTTAACAGTCAGTTTCTAGATAATATGTGTGAAATGCTTGATAATGTATGTGATATCAATAGAGAGGTATATTTTGTGGGTGATTTAAATATTGACTGGCTTTCATCATGCTTCCCATTGAAGAGAAAGCTTCAGGTTATCAATCAACCTACCAGGGTAGTTACACCTACCAGGGTAGTTTGTAGTCTTCCTCCAGACCTACATTTCTCTGTCAGTTGCATCAGTTCACGAATGCACTCTCACATCACCACAGGGATGGTGCAATTTAAGGGGTATTCATTTTACAAAGATATTTGATTTGATCTTTTTTTAGCTTTACCACTAGTTTTTATGTTAGTCTGTCTGCTCATCCATCCTCATCTCTCTCTCTCTCATCTCAGTGAATTAGCTGCTGGGCTAAGTCAACAGTGTGTGCTATGTTAGTGCACTCAACAGTCTGTGGATGTTAGTGCACTCAACAGTGTGTGTTATGTTAGTGCACTCAACAGTGTGTTATGTTAGTGCACTCAACAGTGTGTGTTATGAACTTGGCTGCATACTCATGCCTTAGTCTCCTCTGACTATGCAAACACTGACACACTCACACTTCTACAAAAAGAGAATTCCCATGCATCTCTCCCTTATCTCCCCTGTCTCCAGCGCTCCCTCCCTCTTCTTTTCATCTCCCTCTCTTTTCCACCATCCACCAGATGGCTGACCCATCTGCTCCCTCTCTCTTTCCCTCTCTCTCTACCTCCATCTCTTTTTCCCATAACTCTGTGTTTCATATGATAGAAATCCATGATCTCCTGTACACTGGATCCTCCATCACTGTCTGGAGTTATTTACTTTCTCCAACTTGGCTTATCTTGGTACAAGGTGTATGTGGGTGGGTGTGTGTGTACTGTGCATGTGCCTGTGCCTGTATTTGGCCATACCCTGGTACACCTCAGGGCTATTGTGCTGTAATCAAAAAGCAGTGGACACCAAGCTCATCTCTGTCACGTTCCTTATATAGATAGCTAAAGGCCTACTGAGAGGCTTCTGACTGACAGGTGAGCAGAAGGCACCAGATACACTCATAGACGAGCAAGTACACACACACACAAACAAACAGACACTCACACGGATACACACACGGATACAGACACACACACAATCGGATCCAGCCATACACACACACACACACGGATAGACACACACACACACACACACACACTCGGATACAGAAATACACACACAATTAGCCCAAGGTTAAGGGAGGTACAGGATACTGATAATTTCCAACACATGCAGCGAAAGTCAACGAGGACATAGACAGAGAGACAGAAGGACAGAGAGACAGACAGACAGACAGACAGACAGACAGACAGACAGACAGACAGACAGACAGACAGACAGACAGACAGACAGACAGACAGACAGACAGACAGACAGAATGAGAGACAAGAAGAGACATCAATACACAGACATGCAAAACACAGACAGACATAACTATAAAACCAGAGGGTAGTGCGTATGGCCCAGTACATCAGCTTCCTGCCATCCAGGACCTCTATACCAGAACTTCTATACCAAATTGGCAAAGACTCCAGCCACACAAGTCATAGACTGTTCTCTCTGCTACTCTGTTTATTATCTATTACCTCGACAAACGTGTACCCCTCCACATTGACTCGGTACCCCTTGTATATAGTCTCATTATTGTTATTTTATTGTGATACAATTTGTCCTTTAGTATATTTAGCACATATTTCTTACTTACTTTATAAAAACTCTGCATTGTTGGTTAAGGGCTCGTAAAGCATTTCATGGTAAGGTCTACAATTTTATTTTATTTGTTTTGAGGTGTGGACTTGAGTCATATGACTTGGGACCAAGTCTGACTCGAGTCACAAATTTCACTTCACTTGAGGCTTCACTTGAAGCCTCAAGACTCGGGACTCAACTTTGACATGAGACTGATGACTTGAAATGATCTGGCCAGGTTTTGTAATGTTTTGTTACTCATTTTGTGGCACAGGAGTCTCCGTGGATTACTCTCCACGCAGCCAGAGACAGTATAGCACTAGCAAAACAAACACACCCTCTGATATGACCAGAAAACTATCAATCGCCACAGGTCGGATAAGCTAGATCAGTGAGAACATTTTTGGGGGTTGCAAGTGTGAAACTCAATGGGAGAAATATATATTTACTGTATAACTTTGCTTATACGATCTGTTCACTAACATAGGCCAACGGCAGGGTTCCCCAACTGGACGAATTTGGCCAGCGGGTGGTTTTATTTGCCCCCCTAAAGTTTTCTGATAATTTTTACAAATAATATACAGTACCAGCCAAAAGACTCACCTACTCATTCAAGGGTTTTTCTTAATTTTTTACTATTTTCTACATTGTAGAATAATAGTGAAGACATCAAAACTATGAAATAACACATATGGAATCATTTAGTAACCTAAAAACATTATTTAGGATAATAAATACAAACGGAGATATCTGTTTTTGCAAAAGAACCACTCAAATATGTTGTACAGTTTAATCGGGAATCATATTTAATTGGATCTGTAATTATTAAACAATACTTACATGTTATGAAATTTATTCTCATAAATAACAAGGTGAACATGTAACGGTAGTCTTCGTTCTCCTCGTCTGAGGAGTAAGAAATGTCGGACCAAGATGCAGCGTGGTGTGTATTCATATTTAATCGAATACTTTCAAGAACGAACAAAACAATAAACTGACAAAAACAACCGAAGACGCTACAGTCCCGAAAATGTGAACACAGGAACACACAAACAGGAACAATCAGGAACACACAAACATACAAACAGGAACAATCACCCACCACCCACAATACAAAACAGGCTACCTAAATATGGTTCCCAATCAGAGACAATGACTAACACCTTCCTCTGATTGAGAACCATATCAGGCCAAACGACAAACCCAACATAGAAACACAAAACATAGATAACTGTAACGGCTGTCGTCCTCTTCTCCCTCTGAAGAGGTCTAGCAAGGATCGGACCAATACGCAGCGTGGTAGGTGTCCATGTTTTAATAGGGAAAACTGAACATGAACACAAATACAAAAACAATAAACGTGAACAAACCGAAACAGTCCCGTGTGGCACAAACACTGACACAGGAAACAATCACCCACAAAATACCCAAAGAACATGGCTGCCTAAATATGGTTCCCAATCAGAGACAACGATAAACACCTGCCTCTAATTGAGAACCAATCTAGGCAACCATAGACTTACATAAACACCTAGAATGAACACAACCCCATAAATCTACAAAAAAAAACCTAGACAGTACAAACACCCTAGACGAGACAAAAACACACAAACCATCCTCGTCACACCCTGACCTAACCAAAATATTTAAAGAAAACAAAGAATACTCAGGTCAGGGCGTGACAATAACCCACCCAACTCACGCCCTGACCATACTAAAACAAAGAAAATACAAAAGAACTATGGTCAGAACGTGACAGAACACTAGGACAAATTCGGTTTAATCTGATGCCGTTTTTGATGCCTCAGTCGGGCAGATACAAGTGCACAGTTACATATCATCATATGTTCGTTGCGCAGAACTGTCAATGTGACAATCAGGATAATTACCACACCTGAAGGTGTTACGCAATTGGGTAGCTTTGACAATCAAATGGGTGAGGATTAAAAAGGCATTCAATTACAATGCGTAATGACGCACAATGGCTGCTTTGGAACTGTTGGAAGATTTGGTGAATGGAAGAATTCGGAGAGAGCAGATTTTCAGAGCGAATTTTCAGAGACCAGCAAGATTTACTGGCCAATGATGATGAGTGGCTTATGAGCCGGTTCCGATTACCAAGAGCTGTTCTCTTGGATCTCTGTGCTGTAGTGGGCCCAGCTCTACAGAGAAGCACCCGCAGAAACCAAGCCATGCCTGTCCCACTTCAACTCCTTGGCAACCTCGTTAGTAGCGTTGATGGTGTCACTTTGCGTTTGCAGGACTGGATCTGTGAGGACACAGCCGCTGGAGGGTTGTGACACGAGTTGCAGTGGAGACACCGTGGCTGGGCACACTCAGCTCCTGCTCAGCTGCAGCACCACCGACCCCGTTGGAACACGCAGCGTCTAAAAACAATAGAAAATGTAAATTGTTTGTGTAAAAAAAAGTTTTAACAACTTGAATGCATGTGGTTTGCTCTTTTCAAACGAGGGAATACTAATTACATACCTGGATCATCCGGTGCGTCTTGCATGTTCATGTACCCCTCCACCTCCGTCACTACTCCACTCAGGAGGGATTCCCCTATAATACCAGCAAGTCGCTCATCAAGGGGGTTGAGCTCCGGTGTCCCGTTTCCCCTGCCCGTGGCACAAACATTTTGTCTGTGTAAGGCACCTTTTTGCCTCCACTTTTATGTCGAACCACTTTTTTTTTCTGAGAGGGTCCGACCTTCTGAGCCAGCAGCATTCACAGCGTCCGCCACATGCTGCCACTCTAACGCATTTTTGGCATTTGTAACGCAGTGTCCACCAAACAATATAATTTTTCTTGCTTCAACCTCCCCTACAAGAACTTCCATTTCACACTGAGTGAAATTTCTTTTTTTTGCCTTTCTGTCAGGATTTGTCGTCATTGTCGTCATGCAGTCAGTATGGATTCATATTAATTAGGGGCGTTTCACTGACTATTTATAGGCAACCATGGGCGTTAAAAAGGGTGGGACAAGACGCTCGCTCACGTGCGGCAAATTTCGAGTTGATTGTGATTTATAAAGGGAAACCGGCGTGGGACGTGCGTGTGCAGTGTGTTATAAATCAGAATATTTTTGTGGGTAGGCACTTTCTGTGTTTCATCCATATGCCATCTTTTGAGTGAATCCTCCTCACAGTTTTATAAATGAGGCCCCAGGCCATCTGATGCAGCACTCCATCACTCTCCTTATTGGTCAAATAGCCCTTACACAGCCTGGAGGTGTGTTGGGTCATTGTCCTGTTGAAAAACAAGTGATAGTCATAATAAGCGCAAACTAGATGGGATGGCGTATCGCTGCAGAATGCTGTGGTAGCCATGCTGGTTAAGTGTGCCTTGAATTGTAAATAAATCATTGACAGCATCAACAGCAAAGCACCCCCAGACCATCACACCTTCTCCTCCATGCTTCACAGTGGGAACTACACAAGCGGAGATCATCCGTTCACCTACTCTGCGTCTCACAAAGACACTACGGTTGGAACCAAAAATCTCTCATTTGGACTCATCAGACCAAAGGACAGATTTCCACCAGTCTAATGTCCATTGCTCATGTTTCTTGGCCCAAGCAAGTCTCTTCTTCTTATTGGTGTCCTTTAGTAGTGGTTTCTTTGCAGCAATTCGACCATGAAGGCCTGATTCATGTGGTCTCCTCTGAACAGTTGATGTTGAGATGTGTCTGTTACTTGAAATCTGTGAAGCATTAATTCAGGCTGCAATTTCTGAGGCTGGTAATGAACTTATCCTCCGCAGCAGAGGTAACTCTGGGTTTTCCTTTCCTGTGGCGGTCCGCATGAGATCCAGCTTCATCACAGCGCTTGATGGTTTTTGCGACTGCACTTGAAGAAACTTTCAAAGTTCTTGAAATGTTCCGTATTGACTGACCTTCATGTATTAAAGTAATGATGAACTGTCATTTATTTTTGCTTATTTGAGCTGTTCTTGCCATAATATAGACCAAATAGGGCGATCTTCTGTATACCCCCCTACCTTGTTACAACACAACTGATAGGCTCAAACAATAAACTTCTAACAAGGCACACCTGTTAATTGAAATGCATTCCAGTTGTGTCCAAACTTTTGACTGGTGCTGTATATATAAATATATGTGATGGGATGTATAGCCATTATGGACCGTATTTGGATGCTGGCCTTCGAGGCAGAGTTCCTCTGTCCAGTGTCTGTATTCTTTTGCCCATCTTAACCTTTTCTTTTTATTGGCCAGTCTGAGATATAGCTTTTTCTTTGCAACTTCGCCTAGAAGTCCAGCATCCCGGAGTTGCCTCTTTACTGTTGACGTTGAGACTGGTGTTTTGCGGGTACTATTTAATGAAGCTGCCAGTTGAGGACTTGTGAGGCATCTTTTTCTCAAACTAGACACTCTAATGTACTTGTCCTCTTACTCAGTTCTGCACCGGGGCCTCCCACTCCTCTTTCTATTCTGGTTAGAGCCAGTTTGCACTGTTCTGTGAAGGGAGTAGTACACAGAATTGTACGAGATCTTCAGTTCTTGGCAATTTCCGCAGGGAATAGCCTTCATTACTCAGAACAAGAATAGACTGACGAGTTTCAGAAGAAAGGTCTTTGTTTCTGGCCATTTTGAGCCTGTAATCGAACCCACAAATGCTGATGCTCCAGATACTCAACTAGTCTAAAGAAAGCCAGTTGTATTGCTTCTTTGATCAGCACAATAGTTTTCAGCTGTGCTAACATAATTGCAAAAGGGTTTTCTAATAACCAATTAGCCTTTTAAAATGATGAACTTGGATTAGCTAACACAATGTGCCATTGGAACACAGGAGTGATAGTTATTGACAATGGGCCTCTGTACGCCTATGTATATGTTCCATAAAAAATCTGCCGTTTCCAGCTACAATAGTCATGTACAACATTAACAATGTCTACACTGTATTTCTGATCAATTTGATGTTATTTTAATGGACAAAAAATGTGCTTTTCTTTCAAAAACAAGGACATTTCTAAGTGACCCCAAACTTTTGAACGGTAGTGTTTATGTATGTACATTGTTAATCCATTCCTTACTTAGATGTACGTGTATTTTGGGTATATGTTGTGAAACTGTTAGATATGACTTGTTAGATATTACTGCACTGTCGGAGCTAGAAGCACAAGCATTTCGCTACACCCGTAATAACATCTGCTAAACACGTGTATGTAACCAATACACTTGATTTAATTATTTGATAGTTGAATAGGATGATATAGACTAGAATACAGTATATACACATGAAATTAGTAAAACAGTATGCAAACATTATTAAAGTGACCAGTGTTCCATTATTAAAGTGACCAATAATTCCATGCCTATGTACATAGGGCAGCAGCCTCAAAGGTGCAGGGTTGAGTAACCAGGTGGTAGCCGGCTAGTGACAGTGACTAAGTTCAGGGCAGAGTACTGGGTGGAGGCCGGCTAGTGGTGAATATTTAACAGTCTTATGGCCTTTAGATAGAAGCTGTTTTCAGTCTCTCGGTCCCAGCTTTGATGCACCTGTAATGACCTCACCTTCTGGATGATAGCGGGGTGAACAGGCCGTGGCTCAGGTGGTTGATGTATCAAATCAAATTTTATTTGTCACATACACATGGTTAGCAGATGTTAATGCGAGTGTAGCGAAGTGCTTGTGCTTCTAGTTCCGACAATGCAGTAATAACCAACAAGTAATCTAACCTAACAATTCCACAACTACTACCTTATACACACAAGTGTAAAGGGATAAAGAATATGTACATAAAGATATATGAATGAGTGATGGTACAGAACGGCATAGGCAAGATGCAGTAGATGGTATAGAGTACAGTATATACATATGAGATGAGTAATGTAGGGTATGTAAACATAAAGTGGCATAGTTTAAAGTGGCTAGTGATACATGTATTACATAAAGATGGCAAGATGCAGTAGATGATATAGAGTACAGTATATACATATACATATGAGATGAGTAATGTAGGGTATGTAAACATTATATTAAGTGGCATTGTTTAAAGTGGCTAGTGGTACATTTTTACATAATTTCCATCAATTCCCATTATTAAAGTGGCTGGAGTTGAGTCAGTATGTTGGCAGCGGCCACTAAATGTTAGTGGTGGCTGTTTAATAGTCTGATGGCCTTGAGATAGAAGCTGTTTTTCAGTCTCTCGGTCCCTGCTTTGATGCACCTGTACTGACCTCGCCTTCTGGATGATAGCGGGGTGAACAGGCAGTGGCTTGGGTGGTTGTTGTCCTTGATGATCTTTATGGCCTTCCTGTGACATCGGGTGGTGTAGGTGTCCTGGAGGGCAGGTAGTTTGCCCCCGGTGATGCGTTGTGCAGACCTCACTACCCTCTGGAGAGCCTTACGGTTGTGGGCGGAGCAGTTGCCGTATCAGGCGGTGATACAGCCCAACAGGATGCTCTCGATTGTGCATCTGTAGAAGTTTGTGAGTGCTTTTGGTGACAAGCCGAATTTCTTCAGCCTCCTGAGGTTGAAGAGGCGCTGCTGCGCCTTCTTCACAACGCTGTCTGTGTGGGTGGACCAATTCAGTTTGTCCGTGATGTGTACACCGAGGAACTTAAAACTTTCCACCTTCTCCACTACTGTCCCGTCGATGTGGATAGGGGGGTGCTCCCTCTGCTGTTTCCTGAAGTTCACAATCATCTCCTTTGTTTTGTTGACGTTGAGTGTGAGGTTATTTTCCTGACACCACACTCCGAGGGCCCTCACCTCCTCCCTGTAGGCCGTCTCGTCGTTGTTGGTAATCAAGCCTACTACTGTAGTGTCGTCCGCAAACTTGATGATTGAGTTGGAGGCGTGCATGGCCACGCAGTCGTGGGTGAACAGGGAGTACAGGAGAGGGCTCAGAATGCACCCTTGTGGGGCTCCGGTGTTGAGGATCAGCGGGGTGGAGATGTTGTTACCTACCCTCACACCTGGGGGCGGCCCGTCAGGAAGTCCAGGACCCAGTTGCACAGGGCGGGGTCGAGACCCAGGGTCTCGAGCTTGATGACGAGTTTGGAGGGTACTATGGTGTTAAATGCTGAGCTGTAGTCGATGAACAGCATTCTCACATAGGTATTCCTCTTGTCCAGATGGGTTAGGGCAGTGTGGTTGCGATTGCGTCGTCTGTGGACCTATTGGGTCGGTAAGCAAATTCGAGTGGGTCTAGGGTGTCAGGTAGGGTGGAGGTGATATGGTCCTTGACTAGTCTCTCAAAGCACTTCATGATGACGGAAGTGAGTGCTACGGGGCGGTAGTCGTTTAGCTCAGTTACCTTAGCTTTCTTGGGAACAGGAACAATGGTGGCACTCTTGAAGCATGTGGGAACAGCAGACTGGGATAAGGATTGATTGAATGTGTCCTTAAACACACCAGCCAGCTGGTCTGCGCATGCTCTGAGGACGCGGCTGGGAATGCCGTCTGGGCCTGCAGCCTTGCGAGGGTTAACACGTTTAAATGTTTTACTCACCTCGGCTGCAGTGAAGGAGAGCCCGCAGGTTTTGGTAGCGGGCCGTGTCAGTGGCACTGTATTGTCCTCAAAGCGAGCAAAAAAGTTATTTAGCCTGTCTGGGAGCAAGACATCCTGGTCCGCGACGGGGCTGGTTTTCTTTTTGTAATCCGTGATTGACTGTAGACCCTGCCACATACCTCTTGTGTCTGAGCTGTTGAATTGCGACTCTACTTTGTCTCTATACTGGGACTTAGCTTGTTTGATTGCCTTGCGGAGAGAATAGCTACACTGTTTGTATTCGGTCATGTTTCCGGTCACCTTGCCCTGGTTAAAAGCAGTGGTTCGCGCTTTCAGTTTCACGCGAATGCTGCCATCAATCCACGGTTTCTGGTTTGGGAATGTTTTAATCGTTGCTGTGGGTACGACATCATCAATGCACTTTCTAATGAACTCGCTCACCGAATCAGCGTATTCGTCAATATTGTTGTTGGACGCAATGCGGAACATATCCCAATCCACGTGATCGAAGCAGTCTTGAAGCGTGGAATCAGATTGGTCGGACCAGCGTTGAACAGACCTGAGTGAGGGAGCTTATTGTTTTAGTTTCTGTTTGTAGGCTGGAAGCAACAAAATGGAGTCGTGGTCAGCTTTTCCGAAAGGAGGGAGGGGGAGGGCCTTATATGCGTCGCGGAAGTTAGTATAACAATGATCCAAGGTTTTACCAGCCCTGGTAGCACAATCGATATGCTGATAGAATTTAGGGAGTTTTGTTTTCAGATTAGCCTTGTTAAAATCCCCAGCTACGATGAATGCAGCCTCAGGGTGTGTGGTTTCCAGTGTACAAAGAGTCAGATAAAGTTCGTTCAGGGCCATCGATGTGTCTGCTTGGGGGGGAATATATACGGCTGTGATTATAATCGAAGAGAATTCCCTTGGTAGATAATGCGGTCGACATTTGATTGTGAGGAATTCTAGATCAGGTGAACAGAATGACTTGAGTTCCTGTATGTTGTTATGATCACACCACGTCTCGTTAATCATAAGGCATACACCCCCGCCCCTCTTCTTACCAGAAAGATGTTTGTTTCTGTCGGCGCGATGCGTGAAGAAACCAGCTGGCTGCACCGGCTCCGTTAGCGTCTCTTGAGTGAGCCATGTTTCCGTGAAGCAGAGAACGTTACAATCTCTGATGTCTCTCTGAAATGTTACCCTTGCTCGGATTTCATCAACCTTATTGTCAAGAGACTGGACATTGGCGAGTAGTATGCTAGGGAGTGGAGTGCGATGTGCCCGTCTCCGAAGCCTGACCAGGAGACCGCCTCGTTTGCCCCTTTTACGGCTTAGGGTCGCCGGCTGGGATCAGATCCATTGTATTGGGTGGAAGGCAAAACACTGGATCCGCTTCGGGAAAGTCATATTCCTGGTTGTAACGATGGTGAGTTGACGTTGCTCTTATATTCAGTAGTTCCTCCCGACTGTATGTAATGAAACCAAAGATTACCTGGGAATAACACATAAAAAAACAAAATACTGCATATTTTCCTAGGAACGCGAAGCGAGGCGGCCATCTCGGTCGGCGCCGGAAGTTACATCAGATAGGAGGCTGCTTGATCTTTTTGGCCTCCCTGTGACATCAGGTGCTGTAGTTGTCCTGAATGGCAGGCAGTGTGCCCCCGGTGATGCGTTTGGCAGACCACTCCACCCTCTGGAGAGCACTGCAGTTGTGGACGGTGCATATGTAGAAGTTTGTGAGGATCTTAGTGGCCAAGCCAAATTTCTTCAGCCTCCTGAGGTTGAAAAAGGCGCTGTTGTGCCTTCTTCGTCACACTGTCTGTGTGGGTAGACCATTTCAGATTGTCAGCGATGTGTACGCCGAGGAACTTGAAGCTTTTCACCTTCTCCACTGCGGCCCCGTTGATGTGGATGGGGGCATGCTCCCTCTGCTGTCTCCTGAAGTCTACAATCAGCTCCTTCATTTTGGTGACATTGAGGGAGAAGTTATTTTCCTGGCACCACTCTGCCAGGGCCCTCACCTCCTCACTGAAGGCTGTCTCATCATTGATGGTAATCAGGTCTACTACTGTTGTGTCGTCTGCAAACTTGATGATTGAGTTGGAGGTGTGCGTTGCCATGCAGTCATGGGTTAACAGGGAGTACAGGAGGGGGCTGAGCACCCACCTTTGTGGGGCCCCTGTGTTGAGGATCTGCGTAGTGGAGGGCGGGGTACAGACCCAGGGATCCAAGCTTAATGATGAGCTTGGAGGGTACTATGGTGTTGAAGGCTGAGCTGTAGTCAATGAACAGCATTCTAACATAGGTATTCATCTTGTCCAGATGGGATAGGGCAGTTTGCAGTAAGATGGCGATTGCATTGTCTATTGGGGCGGAATGCAAATTGAAAGGTCTAAGGTGTCAGGTAAGGTGGTGATATGATTCTTAACTAGCCTATCAAAAAACTTAATGATGACAGAAGTGAGTGCTATGGGGCGATAGTCATTTAGATCAGTTACCTTTGCTTGCTTGGGTACCGGAACAATGGTGGACATCTTGAAGCAAGTGCGGACAGCAGACTGGGATAGGGAGAGATTGAATATGTCCGTAACACTCCAGCCAGCTGGTCTGTGCATGCTCTGAGGACGCGGCTAGGGCTGCTGTCTGGACCTGCAGCCTTGCGAGGGTTAACACGCTTAAATGTCTTACTCACGTCGGCAATGGAGAACCAACAGTGGCACTGTGTTATCCTCAAAGCGGGCAAAGAAAGTGTTTAGATTGTCCGGGAGCAAGACATCGGTGTCTGCGATGTGGCTGGTTTTCCCTTTGTAATCCCTGATTGTCTGTAGATCCTGCCACATATGTCTTGTGCCTGAGTTGCTGAATTGCAACTCCACGTTGTCTCTGTACTGACATTTTGCCTGTTTGATTGCCTTATGGTTTGAATTCAACCATATTCCCAGTCACCTTGCTGTGGTTAAATGCGGTAGTTCGCACTTTCAGTTTTGCACGACTACTGCCATCTATGCATTGTTTTAGGTTTTGGTAGGTTTTAATAGTCACAGTGGGAACAACATCCCCTATACACTTTGAGGAAAATAAGAACAATTCAAAATGTATTTTTGATACTGTCGCAAAGCTAACTAAAAAGCAGCATTCCCCAAGTGGCTTTGGGGGCTGTGCCCTAGGACCATGCCTCAGGACGACCTGGCATGATGACTCCTTGCTGTCCCCAGTCCACCTGGCCGTGTTGCTGCTCCAGTTTCAACTGTTCTGCCTGCGGCTATGGAACCCTGACCTGTTCACCGGACGTGCTACCTGTCCCAGACCTGCTGTTTTCAACTCTCTAGAGACTGCAGGAGCGGTAGAGATACTCTTAATGATCGGCTATGAAAAGCCAACTGACATTTACTCCTGAGGTGCTGGCTTGCTGCACCCTCGACAACTACTGTGATTATTATTATTTGACCATGCTGGTCATTTATGAACATTTGAACATCTTGGCCATGTTCTGTTATAATCTCCACCCGGCACAGCCAGAAGAGGACTGGCCACCCCTCATAGCCTGGTTCCTCTATAGGTTTCTTCAAAGGTTTTGGCCTTTCTAGGGAGTTTTTCCTAGCCACCGTGCTTCTACACCTGCATTGCTTGCTGTTAGGGGTTTTAGGCTGGGTTTCTGTACAGCACTTTGAGATATCAGCTGATGTACGAAGGGCTATATAAATACATTTGATTTGATTTGACTTCCTGATGAACTCAGTCACCGTGTCAGTGTATACGTCAATGTTATTCTCAGAACCAACAAAGAACATATCCTAGTCCGCGTGATTAAAACAATCTTGAAGCATGGATTCCGATTGGTCAAACCAGTGTTGAATAGACCTTAGCCCGTGTACTTCCTGTTTGAGTTTCTCCCTATAGGATCGGAGGAGCATAATGGAGTCATGATCTGATTTGCCAAAGGGAGGGCGGGGGAGGGCCTTGTAGCCATCCCGGGAGGGAGAGTAACAAAGTTCAAGAGTTTTTGAAGCGTGAGTACTACAGGCCATGTGTTGATAGAACTTCGGTAGCTTTTCCTCATATTTGCTTTGTTAACCTCTAACGAGCCTCAACCCCGGATCCGGGATCACCCCCCACCCCCCCCCCACACTGATTAGCATCGCTAGCATAGCGTCACAATTAAATAGTAGCATCTAAATATCATTAAATCACAAGTCCAAGACACCTAATGAAAGATACAGATCTTGTGAATAAAGCCACCATTTCAGATTTTTAAAATGTTTTACAGGGAAGACACAATATGTAAATCTATTAGCTAAACACGTTAGCAAAAGACACCATTTTTCTTTGTCCACCATTTTTTCTCTCCACCAGTAGCTATCACCAATTCGGCTAAACTAAGATATTGATAGCCACTAACCAAGAAAAAACCTCATCAGATGACAGTCTGATAACATATTTATGGTATAGGATAGGTTTTGTTAGAAAAATGTGCATATTTCAGGTATAAATCATAGTTTGCCATTGCAGCCACCATCACAAATCTCACCAAAGCGACTAGAATTACTACAGAGAGCAACTTGTATTACCAATTTACTCATCATAAAACATTTCTTAAAAATACACAGCACATAGCAATGGAAAGACACAGATCTTGTGAATTCAGACAACATTTCAGATTTTCTAAGTGTTTTACGGCGAAAACACAATAAATCGTTATATTAGCATACCACATATGCAAACGTTACCCGAGCACTGATTCTAGCCAAAGAGAGCGATATCGTATCATCGCCAAAATATATTAATTTTTTCACTAACCTTCTCAGAATTCTTCAGATGACACTCCTGTAACATCATATTACAACATACATATAGAGTTTGTTCGAAAATGTGCATATTTAGCCATAAAAAACCGTGGTTATACAATGAAAATAGTAGCAAAACAAGCCTGGAAATGTCGGTCGCCATCTTTGAGTGATCTAGTTTAATCAATAGCTAATCATATACTTGACTAAAAAATACAGGGTTGACAGGAATCGAAAGACAAATTAGTTCTTAATGCAATCGCTGATTTACATTTTTTAAATTATCGTTACTTTTCAATACAGGTTGCGCCAAGCGAAGCTATACAAAACAAAATGGCGGCGTAAGCGTTTAACATTTTTCGACAGAAACACGATTTATCATCATAAATTGTTCTTACTGTGAGCTGTTCTTCCATCAGAATCTTGGGCAAAGAATCCTTTCTTGGGTCTAATCTTCTTTTGGTCGAAAGATGTCCACTTGTCCGTCGAAATGCCCACTAACGTACGACCGGGACCCCGAAACGTGCCCAGCGCTTCAAAGTGCACAACAAAGCAATGCCTCAAAATCGCACTAAAAGGATATAAATTGCTATACAACGGTTCAAATTAACTACCTTATGATGCTGTTAACACCTATAACGGGTAAAAACATGACCGGAGAAATATTACTGGCTAAACTAACGCTTGGAAGGAGGCGAGTCCGATGTCCTTCGCGCGCAAGGCGCAGGCAGCAAAGGGAAGCTACTTCCGGTATTTGCTGTTTTATACAGCCCCTGATTGCGCAATCGACTCCATTCAAAGCGTCATCACGCACTGACATCCAGGGGAAGACGTAAGAAGTGTCTGTTTCTTCATAGCATTTACACGGACCTTTAAACTGACTCCAGATCAGTGGCCAAAATGTTTGAAATCTGACTCCCTATCATGAAAAGTGCTGTAGATTGAGTTCTGTTTCACTCAGAGACAAAATTCCAACGGCTATAGAAACTAGAGAGTGTTTTCTATCCAATAATAATAATAATATGCATATTGTACGAGCAAGAATTGAGTAGGAAGCCGTTTAATCTGTAGTGCAAATTATGCTAATGCGAAACAGCACCCCCTATATTCGCAAGAAGTTAAAACCTCTACCGCTTCTCTCTCCCGAATCCGGGATCCCCCCCATCAAAAAAGCTGACTAGCATAGCCTAGCCTAACGCCACAGGGATATCATATAATATCATTTCATGAAATCACAAGTCCAATACAGCAAATGAAAGATAAACATCTTGTGAATCCAGCCATCATTTCCGATTTTTAAAATGTTTTACAGCGAAAACACAATATGTATTTCTATTAGCTAACCACAATAGCAAAAGACTCAACCGCATATTTTCAGCATTTTTCTACCGCATAGGTAGCTATCACAAAACCGACCAAATAGAGATATAATTAGTCACTAACCAAGAAACAACTTCATCAGATGACAGTCTTATAACATGTTATACAATAAATGTATGTTTTGTTCGAAAATGTGCATATTTGAGGTATAAATCATAGTTTTACATTGCAGCTACCATCAAAAATATCACCAAAGCAGCCAGAATAATTACAGAGAGCAACGTGAAATACCTAAATACTCATCATAAAACATTTATGAAAAATACACGGTGTACAGCAAATGAAAGATAAACATCTTGTGAATCCAGCCAATATTTCCGATTTTTTAAGTGTTTTACAGCGAAAACACAATATAGCATTATATTAGCTTACCACAATAGCCAAACACACAACCGCATTTATTCACCGCAAAGATAGCATTCGCAAAAACCAGCAAAAGATATAAAATTAATCACTAACCTTGACCAACTTCAACTTCTTACTTTTGTTGAGCTTCCATCAGAATCTTGTACAAGGAGTCCTTTGTCCAGAATAAATCGTTGTTTGGTTTTAGAATGTCCTCTTCTCCTGTCGAATTTGCAACCTGAGCTAGCCATGTGGCGCGAACATCCCCAATTTCTCCTGACGCAAAGAAAGGAAAATTCCAAAACTCGCAATAAACGTTGAATAAACTGATACAACTCGGTTGAAAAAAACTACTTTATGATGTTTTTATCACATCTATCAAATAAAATCAGAGCCAGAGACATCCACCGTCTATACCGAACGCTTTTCAGAAGCCAATGCTGATGTCCTTCCCGCGCCTAGGTAGAGAAAGGAAATTGTGGTCACGTCATTCCAAGAGCTCTTGTTCGACCTCAGATCAAGCTAGACACCCCATTCCACCTTCCACTGCCTGTTGACATCTAGTGGAAGGCGTATGCAGTGCATGCAAATCCATAGAAATTAGGCAATTGAATAGGCAGGCCCTGGAACAGAGCATCGTTTTCAGATTTTTCACTTCCTGTCTGGATGTTTGCTGCCAAATGAGTTCTGTTTTACTCACAGATATAATTCAAACAGTTTTAGAAACTTGAGAGTGTTTTTCTATCCAATAGTAATAATAATATGCATATTGTACGATCTAGAATAGAGTACGAGGCAGTTTAAATTGGGCACGATTTTTTCCCAAAGTGAAAACAGCGCCCCCTATTCACAAGAAGTTAACCTCTCTTGGGCACGTTAGACGTTAGCGTCCCACCTCTTCAACAGCCAGTGAAACTGCTGGGCACCAAATTCAAATACAGAAATACTCATTATAAAAATTCAGAAAACAAAACATATTTTACATAGGTTTAAAGATGAACTTCTTGTGAATCCAACCACGGTGTCAGATTTTAAAAAATGCCTTACGGCAAAAGCATACCTTACGATTATTTGAGAACATAGCCCACTAGACAAATCATTACAAACAGTAACCAGCCAGGTAGAACAGTTACACAATTTAGAAATAGAGATCAAATTAATCCCTTACCTTTGATGATCTTCATATGGTTGCACTCAGCAGACATTCATTTACTCAATAAATGTTCCTTTTGTTCGATAAAGTCTCTTTATACCCAAAAACCTCAGTTTTGTTTGCGCGTTTTCTTCAGTAATCCACAGGCTCAAACGCAGTCAAAACAGGAAGACAAAAAAATCCAATTTGTATCCGTAAAGTTCATAGAAACATGTCAAACGATGTTTATATTCAATACTCAGGTTGTTTTTAGCCTAAATAATCGATAATATTTCAACCGGACAATAACGTCGTCAATATAAAATGTAAACAAGAAAGGCACTCTCTCGGTTGTGCGCATGAAAAAGCTCCGTGACACTTTAGGGTCCACTCATTCAGACTGCTCTTACTTCCTCATTTTCAGGTTACAAGCCTGAAACTTTTTCTAAAGACTGTTGACATCTAGTGGAAGGCATAGAAACTGCAATTTGAGTCCTAAGTCAATGGATACTGTAATGGCATTGAATAGAAAACTACAAAAAAAAGAATACTTCCTGAATTGATTTTTCTCAGGTTTTCGCCTGCCAAATCAGTTCTGTTATACTCACAGACACTATTTTAACAGTTTGGGAAACTTTCGAGTGTTTTCTATCCAAATCTACCAGTTATATGTATATCATATCTTCTGGGCCCGAGAAGCAGGCAGTTTAATTTGGGCATGCATTTCATCCAAAATTCCGAATGCTGCCCCCTCCCCAGCTACAATAAATGCAGCCTCAGGATATGTGGTTTCCAGTTTGTACAAAGTCCAGTGTAATTCCTTGAGGGTCGTTGTGGTATCGGCTTGAGGGGGAATATACACGGCTGTGACTATAACCAAAGAGAATTCTCTTGGGAGGTAATACGGTCTGCATTTGATTGTGAGGTATTCTAGATTGGGTGAACAAAAGGACTTGAGTTTCTGTACGTTATCACAGTCACACCATGATTAGTTAATCATGAAACAAACACCTCCGCCTTTCTTCTTCCTGGAGTTCTTTATTCCTGTCTGCGCGATGTACTGAGAACCCAGCTGGCTGTATGGACGGGGACAGTATATCTGGAGAGAGCCATGATTCCATGTTACAGTCCATGATGTTTCTCTGGAAGAAGATCCTTGTCCTGAGCTTGTCTACTTTATTGTCCAGGGACTGAACATTAGCGAGTAATATACTCGGAAGCGGTGGATGGCGTGTACACCTCCTGAGTCGGACTAGAAGTCCACTCCGAATATCTCTTCTCCACCGGCGGCGTCTTGGAGCAGCCTCTGGGATAAGTTCAATTGCCTTGGGAGGGTACGAACAAAGGATCCAATTCGGGAAAGTCGTATTTCTGGTGAGTTACCGCCACTCCGATATCCAAAAGTTATTTCTGGCTGTATAAAATAACACTAAAACGTTATGGGCTAATAATGTAAGAAATAAACCTCCCCCCCAAAATACTGCAATGTTGCTTAGGCGCTAGAAACAGAGCTGCCATGTCTATCGGCGCCATCTTGAGAGAGAGAGAGAGATTTTAAGGGATTGAGAAGTTTTACTAAAGTGCAGCCTACTCTTAAAACCTCTTTGGGATAGGGGGCAGTATTTTCACGTCCGGATGAAAAGCGTGCCTAAAGTAAACTGCCTGCTACTCAGGCCCAGAAGCTAGGATATGCATATAATTGGTAGATTTGGATGGAAAACACTCTAAAGTTTCTAAAACTGTTAAAATAATGTCTTTGAGTATAACAGAACATATTTGGCAGGCGAAACCCAGAGGACAAACCATCCAGAAAAAAACGGTTTTCTATTGGTTTTCTATGGGAAACTAGATTTATGAGGCACCTGGTTGCAGTTCCTATGGCTTCCACTAGGTGTCAACAGTTTAGAAATTGGTTGATGTTTTTCCTTTGAGAAATGAAGAAGTAGGGCTGTTCAGACTAAGTGTCAAGCCAAGTGGAGTCTTTTGTTTGGTGCGCACGACCTGGAACTCGCTCCACATTGATTTTATCCGCTATTGAACACAGTATATTCCGTCTTAAATTTTATCGATTATTTACGTTTTAGGATACCTAAAGTTGGATTAGGAAAGTTGTTTGAAATGTATTGGACAATAAACATATATGGCTTATTAACCTATACGGTCCGAATAATGATGATCCAAGCTTCTTTGACAATATATATAAGAATGTATCAACTCTACAAGCAACACTAGACTCTATTATTATAGTGGGAGATTTTAATACGGTCTTAAATACCTCTATGGACCGGAAAGGAAATCACACTACAAACTATCACCCTCAGGCACTTAAGGAAATCAGGAATGTCATGGATATATTGGAATTAGTGGATATATGGAGACTTAAATACCCTGACCTAGTGAGATATACATGGCGGAGGCTTAATCAAGCTAGTCGCCTTGACTACTTTCTTATATCATTCTCTCTGGCACCAAAAGTTAAAAAGTGTTTGATAGGGGACAGAATGCGGTCGGACCATCACATAATTGGCATATATATTACTCTTACAGAATTTCCACGTGGGCGAGGATATTGGAAATTTAATCAAAGCCTACTAGATGATAAATTGTTTAGAACTAGGACAGAAGAATTTATAACTGACTTTTTTAGACATAACATAGGTACAGCAGATCCCCATATTGTATGGGACACTTTTAAGTGTGGCTTTAGAGGCCATGCAATTCAGTACTCATCTATAAAACAAAAGAAATTTCGATCAAAAGAGTCCATATTAACAAAGGAAATTGAAGGACTAACAGTACAGTTAGATAACAATAAAAACGGTACCATAGAGGCACAGAATAAGTTAGAGGAAAAACAAAAAGAAATGGAGGAACTTATTCAAGAAAGATCCAGTGTAATATATTACAAAAATAAAGCGAACTGGATGGAATATGGGGAAAAATGCACCAAATTCTTTTTCAATCTTCAATATAGAAATGCTACCAAAAAAAACGTATTAAAACTTGTTACAAATGATGGAGTCACGCATGATTCACCAAATGATATTTTGAAAGAGGAAGTAAAGTACTTTAAGAATATATTTTCGTTTCAGGCTCCTCCATCTCCACTAACTGAAACTAATTGTATGGATTTTTTCCCTAATAATAATGTAAAATTAACATCTGTACAGAAAGACTCATGTGAAGGCCTAATTACAGAGGAGGAACTACTTGATGCAATTGGGGCCTTTAAGGATGGGAAAACTCCAGGACTGGATGGCATACCAGTGGAAGTATACAAACATTTTTTTGATATACTCAAAGGACCATTATTAGCTTGTTTTAACCACTCCTATATAAATGATAGATTATCAGACACGCAACAAGAAGGTGTGATATCATTATTACTGAAACAGGACCCAAGTGGTATATATAAAGATCCAGTCCATTTAAAAAATTGGAGACCTCTTACACTTCAGTGTTGTGATGCAAAAATCCTAGCAAAATGCTTGGCGCATAGAATAAAAAAAGTTTTGTCAGATATTATTCATCCTAATCAGACAGGTTTTTTACATGGACGATACATTGGAGATAATATAAGGCAAGTACTGGAAACAATAGAACACTATGAAATATCGGGGACACCAGGCCTGGTTTTCATAGCTGATTTTGAAAAGGCTTTTGATAAAGTACGACTGGAGTTTATATATAAATGCCTAGAATATTTCAATTTTGGGGAATCTCTTATAAAATGGGTAAAAATTATGTATAGTAACCCTAGGTGTAAAATAGTAAATAATGGCTACATCTCAGAAAGTTTTAAACTATCTAGAGGAGTAAAACAAGGTTGTCCACTATCGGCATATCTATTTATTATTGCCATCGAAATGTTAGCTGTTAAAATTAGATCAAACATTAATATTAAGGGATTAGAAATCCAGGGCCTAAAAACTAAGGTGTCATTGTACGCTGATGATTCATGTTTTCTTTTAAAACCACAACTAGAATCTCTCCACGGCCTCTTAGAGGATCTAGATATATTTGCTATCCTCTCTGGATTAAAACCAAATTATGATAAATGTACCATATTACGTATTGGATCACTAAAAAATACACATTTTACATTGCCATGTAGTTTACCAATTAAATGGTCTGACGGTGATGTGGACATACTCGGTATACAAATCCCAAAAGAAAGAAATGATCTCACTCCAATAAATTTTTATAGAAAGTTAGCAAAAATAGATAAGATCTTGCTACCATGGAAAGGAAAATACCTGTCTATTTGTGGGAAAATCACCCTGATTAACTCTTTAATCATATCACAGTTTACCTATTTGCTTATGGTTTTGCCTACACCTAGTGACCTGCTTTTTAAATTATATGAACAAAAAATATTCAATTTTATTTGGAACGGCAAGCCAGATAAAATTAAAAGGGCCTATTTATATAACGAATATGAATTCGGAGGGCAGAAATTATTAAATATTAAAGCATTAGACCTCTCACTAAAGGCATCAGTCATACAAAAGTTATACTTAAATCCAAACTGGTTCTCTAGTAGATTGGTACGAATGTCTCATCCTATGTTCAAGAAGGGCCTTTTTCCCTTTATTCAGATTACACCTGCTCACTTTCGGTTGCTTGAAAAGGAAATAATCTCCAAAATATCTTTATTTTTTAAGCAAGCCTTAGAAAGTTGGTTGCAATTTCAGTTTAATCCACCTGAAAGGACGGAACAAATAGTACAACAAATCTTGTGGTTAAATTCAAATATAGTAATTGATAAAAAAACTGTATTTATCGAAGAAATGTTTAAAAAAGGTATAATTTTTGTGAATGATATCATAAATAGGACTGGTGGAGTAATGTCACACATGCAGCTAACGCAGACATATGGAAATGTCTGCTCTACCCAAAATTACAACCAATTAATTGCAGCATTACCACAAAAATGGAAGAGGCAGGTGGAAGGGGATAAAAGTAAGGAACTTGTATGTCGGCCTTATATTAAAGAACATAAATGGTTAAAGAAAAGTGTGATAAATAAAAACATATACCAATTTCATTTAAGGACCAAAAAACTTACAGCTGTGCCATATAAATTGCAAAATAGTTGGGAAGAGATTTTCGATGTACCCATTCCATGGCACATGGTGTATGAATTGATACGCAAAACAACGCCGGATTCAAAACTTCGAATTTTTCAATTTAAATTATTGTACAAAATTCTTGCAACTAATAGAATGTTATATATATGGGGGATACAATCTTCCCAGCTCTGTAGATTCTGCTGTGAGGAGGCAGAGTCATTAGACCATTTATTTTGGTATTGTCCGCATGTAGCTCGTTTTTGGTCACAGGTCCAGGAATGGTTGAAGAATTGCAACATTTGCGTAGAACTAACGCTACAGATAGCAATACTGGGGGATTTGAAAAGCCATAGTCAATCAATCAATAATATAATAATTATTTTAGCAAAAATGTTTATTTTTAATTTACAATCCGTGGAAGCTATGAGAATAGGAAGATTCAAATCTTTTGTGAAGCATCACAGCACAGTTGAAAAATATATGGCAAATAAAAATCCGAAATGGATGATGTTGGAAGATAGATGGGAAAGGTTGAGTGGAGCTGAAGGGTGGGACTAATAACAAGATAAACAATGTAGGGCATACGGGATCTGTGAAATGTGTATAGGTGCGGAGCTATTGTGAAATAGCACAGTTACAAGTGGAAATCAAACTGGATGGACAACAGAAATAGAGGAAGGACTAAGAACAAACAAGAGAGAACTATTATAAAGTAGACTGTGTCTGTAAAATGTGTATAAGATGTATAAATTGAAGGTAAAAACAGAAATGTTTATCAGTTTACTCCAATTGGGGGATCGGTGGTAGGGTTTGCGGGGAATAATAATAAAGGTATACTCTTTAAAAAAGTATGTATGTCTATGTAGGTATGTGTATGTATATATGTGTATATGTATGCATACGTGAATGGATATATATATTTACCCAAAAAAATATGGGGGATTGGAAATGATGCAGACAATTACATTGGAAGCAACATTCTTTCCGCAATATTAAGCTGATCCACCCCCAAAAAAAATAAAAAAAAATAAAATAAAATAAAATAAAATAAAATAAAAAATAAAAAAAGTTGTTTGAAATGTTTGGGCCAAGTTTACAGGTAATTTATAGATACTTTTTTGTCATGTTGGGCGAGTTGGAACCGGTGTTTTTCTGATCAAACGCGCCAAATAAATTGACATTTTGGGGATATAAGGAAGAAATTTATCGAACAAAAGGACCATTTGTGATGTTTCTGGGACATTTTGGAGTGCCAACAGAAGAAGATCTTCAAAGGTAAGGCATAAATTATATCGTTATTTCTGACTTTCGTGTCGCACCTCCCTGGTTGAAAAATGTTTGTCATGCATTTGTATGATGGGGCGCTGTCCAGATAATCGCATGGTTTGCTTTCGCCGTAAAGCCTTTTTGAAATCTGACATGGTGGCTGGATTAACAAGAAGTTAAGCTTTATTTTTATGTATTACACTTGTGATTTCATGAAAGTTAAATATTTATAGTATAGCTCTGCCATTTCACCGGATGCTGTCAAATCGATCCCGCTAAAGGGGTTTGATCCCTAAGAAGTTTTTAACAAGACAATAACAAGGAGATGGAGAAATGCTTTTCTGATTCTGTAGTTGTTGTTGAAATATTGAACAAAGAACAGAAAGTGGGTGTACTGTATGTTTAGAAAAATAACATACTCTGGTGTGTGTGTGTGTGTCTGTGTGTCTGTGTGTCTGTGTGTGTGTGTGTGTGTCTGTGCGTGTGTGTAAGTGTGTGTAAGTGTGTGTGTAAGCATGTGTGTGTACACGTGTGTGTGTGTGTGTGTGTGTCACAGCTGCTACCAGGGACACACCTGGACAGAGCAGCGTGGGACCTGAGACCTCAGGTGTGGCTACAGCAGACCTATTCCCGGAGGAAGTACGGAGAGATGAAGGGATAGAGGTATGGAGAGAGATGGAGGGGTCAGAGGTCAACGTGGGTACAGGGTCGGCTGTATTCGTGTGGAATGAACAAAACCATTTAAAACCCTGTGTAACTGTGACCTAACCAAATAAAACATTACAAAACCGATACAAGGATAACATCCTTGCACCCAAGAGCAGTCTTGCCATTACACACACACCACATCACCTCCCTCCCCCCACACAACCCTCCTCCTCCCACACAACCCCCCTCCCACCCCACTCACCACCTTGCCCCCATCGCCCTGGGCGGCCCAACTCTACCTAGCTGTCTCGGAGCAGACGGACGAGGAGAAGTGTAGAGACGAGGACCTCCTGCCCTGTCCTCTTATCTGCTGCTTTAACCCTTCATTAAACACACTCAGCATTTAACTCCTCGCTGGCTGAGCCCTGCCCGCCTCGCAAAATCACACAGCCCTCTGGTGGGATCCCAGCTGAGCTCAGATATGCCAATTAGTGAGATGAAAGCCAAGGCTACATCAGCCGGATCAGAGCTAGGCATTACAAGACTCAGGTGAAACAAACAAACCAATTAATAAATGAATTAATCCTTCCAATCAACCAGACTGTGTATGTGTGTGAGAATGATGACTGGCTGCGAATGCTTATTGAATTGTTTTATTTCTGCCTTTTCTATTCCAGTCATTCTGAAATTCACTAAAGCATCCCATGTATGTAACTTTAGTCTTTCACTTTTCAATGATTCAATGAGTGTGTGTGTGTGTGTGTGTGTGTGTGTGTGTGTGTGTGTGTGTGTGTGTGTGTGTGTGTGTGTGTGTGTGTGTGTGTGTGTGTGTGTGTGTGTGTGTGTGTGTGTGTGTGTGTGTGTGTGTGTGTGTGTGTGTGTGTGTGTGTGTGTGTGTGTGTACATTGTGTCTGTGTCTAAGAGTCTTTGTGGGAGTAATACGAGAGGTCCTGGAACTGATTGCAGTAAACCGATAAACAGATGAAAGCAGCAAGCGAGAACAGTGAGAAAAAGCCTTTAATGTTTCATGTTAGGGAACGACGCTGGTGAAGGACTGACAACATGGAGCCGCAGTAAAAATACCCGAGCAGAGCAGCTTTACAAGGCAGTGCTTTAGAACAATAGAGCGAGGGGGACAGCAGCTAGCCAGGCAGAGAGGCAGAGGCAGTACTCTACTCAGTAAAGATCAGAAACAAGGGACCATAATAAGGCTCACATAAGGCCAGTCATACGAGCCGTTAGATCAAGGTAACATCGGTAATGAGCAGCCATGAGGATCACAGGTAAGACAGATATTGGCAACATAAATCCCTCACACAGAGAAATGTATGGCATGACAATAAGAGGGAAATAGACGTAGAGATTAACAAACACAAACAACATTATCATAGAGGAACAAGAAGGATCCCATGCTAATGTATTGCATGTGTTATAGTTCACATAGTTAAAAGTATTGAATATGGTTGAAGGCGGATAGGTAGCAATGCTTACTAGGGTTAATGGTCAAGTGGTATGTGGTGCCAACGTTTGATCCACAGGGCAGAGGGGCAGAGGACCAGGCGCATGCTGCCACTGTGCCCTTGAAGAGAAAAGGGCTACATGAGCAGACTGCTGAAAAAGGCCTTGGAGAGGCGCTGGGGAGAGAAGAGAACAGAGAGCCAGTGAACTGAATCATCACCACCATCAATGTAATGAGAGGAGATCTGTCCTGAGAGAGGAGATAGAGAGGGGGGGTGGAGAGAGAGGGGAGGTGAGAGAGAGGAGATCTGTCCTGAGAGAGAAGATAGAGAGGGGGGGTGGAGAGAGAGGGGAGGTGAGAGAGAGGAGATCTGTCCTGAGAGAGGAGATAGAGAGGGGGGTGGAGAGAGAGGGGAGGTGAGAGAGAGGAGATCTGTCCTGAGAGAGGAGATAGAGAGGGGGGGTGGAGAGAGAGGGGAGGTGAGAGAGAGGAGATCTGTCCTGAGAGAGGAGATAGAGAGGGGGGGTGGAGAGAGAGGGGAGGTGAGAGAGAGGAGATCTGTCCTGAGAGAGGAGATAGAGAGGGGGGGTGGAGAGAGAGGGGAGGTGAGAGAGAGGAGCGGGGGAAAAGGTTGAGAACGGGAGGGGAGAGAGAGGGGGAGGAAGGGACACAGGGGCAGAGAGAACAGGAGGGGAGAGGGATTGAGAGAGGCATGGGCAAGGGAAATAGAGAGGGAAGGAAAGGGAGATTGGGATTCAGAGAGGGCATGGGAGAGAGAAAAAGAGAGAGAAAGAGCTGAGAGAGGGGATAGAGAATAAGAGGGATATGGGGACTGTGACAGAAATGGAAAGTGAGAGAGGGGGGAGACACAGCGGATAAATATTTGTTCGGCTTTCTGCTGCAGTGCTGACGAGGGAGCTTAACATCAGAGACTGAATACCATCGAAGACTGCTGGTTGTTTGAGGTTGTGGCACTCCAGCTGTCAAAGGGAAGAGACAAGAAAAGAAGAGAGAGCAAAGGCCCAGGAAAGGGCAAGAAAAAAATAAAAATAAAAAAAAAGAGAGAGAAAGAGAGAGAGAGAGAAAGAGAATGAGAATGAGAAAGAGAGAGAGAGAGAGAGAGAGAGAGAGAGAGAGAGAGAGAGAGAGACTGGTTCATTTAAAACTCACCCCCCCTTAAAAATAAAAAAACAAAATATATCCTGTACTGCATACATGTACCATACTCACCTTTCCATCTACCACATGATACAAACCACCATCACAATACCCAAAACAATACCCACTCTTTCAGCCGTATATCCAAAACATCTTCCCCAGCTATACAGACAGCCCCCCAACACACCATATCTCCTCAAACATCTCCACACATTTTATCATTTTATAGAACTCAGACTCAAAATCAACCCTAAGGCGCGCAGAGACCATCCCATTAAACAATAGTAAAGGGTCTGTTATCCCCCCACCTTTGACCCTGTTTCTCCTTGTTAGCCAAATAGCTAACTTTGCCTGAGCAAATAGAACATTTAACAAAACACATTTGGCTTTCTCCTTACTCGAATACCTGTATCCCATTATAAACATCCCAACAGCTAAAACCACCCCCAACCTCTCACACAGACATTCCAGCAGAGACATTAATGGCATTAACCTGGTGCACACAGAAAACACATGAATCACAGTTTCTTTCATTTTACAGAAAGGACACCCCTGCCCGATTCACGGTTCAACCCGTGCCAACCAGCTGTTAGTGGCCAGGGCTCCATGAAGAACCCTCCACTGGAGGTCCCCTGACCTCTTTGGTACTGGGGGTTTGTAGAGCGCCCTCCATCTAAAACCCACCATACTCTCCTCCCCACATACCCCCTGCCACTGATGTGCCTTCACTCCTGTTAGGCTTCTAATGTTCCTAACCTTAACGCAGAGGTTGTAGAGGGCTTTACCTCCCACCCCCTCAAACTCCCCTAGGCTCGGAGTGTTAAAATCTAACAAGTCCTCCAGACCCCCTTGCCAGTCTCCAGTCTCTGCCGTCACCTGCAGTGGAGGAAACATTGGTGGCCCCTCTCCCTTTGGCCTCTCAAACATCCCCCTTACCGGCTCAGACAGTGCCTCCTGGACGTTATTTCTGTTTGTTGAGCCAAGACCTCCAGGGTTTTCCACCCCTCCTCTCCCAGCAGTCTCAGGTCACCCAGCCTTTGTAAACCCCCTGCCATCAGTTGCCTCTGCAGGGTGGCCGACTGAACCGATCTCAAAGGGATGGCTGGGTTGTGGAAGATAGGCTCCTCCCACACCCACAGCCCAGGTTCCACACCCCCTTCCCATGTGGACCTTAGCAGCTGCCAGGCCCTCAGCATTGCAGAGTAAAAATCTGAGAGACCTGCTGTACTCAGCCTCTCCAGCTTCATGAGGAAGAGCTGCCGGTCAAACCCTAATCTGCCAGCTCTCCTCAGCAGCGCGCATGCTGGTTCCCTCCAGCCAACATCAGTATGGTACAGCAGTCTCTGCACCGCCTTTAGCCGGAAAGCAGCCATCCTGCTCTCCAGTTCCACCAGGCCCTGTCCTCCTTCAGGGACGGTCATGTACAACACTGCTGCCTTCAGTCAGTGATGTCCCGACCAAAAGAAGTCCACCAGCTTGCGTTGCAGGTCTGCGAGCAGACCGGCGGGGGGGTTGAGGACAGCCAGTTTATGCCACAGGGAAGATGCCACCAGGTTGTTAATTATCAGCACCCTCCCTCTATATTACACTTGGGACAGGAGCCACCTCCACCTGGCCAGTCTTGACACCACTGCCTGTGACAGCCCCTCCCAGTTCTTCCTTACCCACTTCTCCGAGCCCAGGTACATCCCCAACACTTTAAGCCCTTCACAACCCCACTGCAAACCCCCTGGAAGCAGAGGAGGAGCCCTATTCCCCCATGCCCCACATAACAGAGCTTTGCTCTTGCCCCAGTTTACCTTGGCTAATGAAGCTCCCTCGTACACCTTCAGACTGGTCTCTAGTGCCTGCATATCTTGACCATCCCTGACCCTCACAGAAATATCATCTGCATATGCTGACACTGCTATTCCTGTCACCACATCCATGCCTGTCCAGCACACTACCTGCAGTCTCCTGCGTAGCAGTCCGAAAAAAGGCTCAATGGCTAGTGTGTATAACTGCCCAGATAGAGGGCATCCTTGTCTAATGCCCCGTCTCACCCAGACTGGCATACTGAGCCCCCCTCCCACCTTAACCATACATGACGCCCCAGCATACAACAGCTTCACACAGGTCACAAAACTCTTCCCAAACCCAAACACAGACATCACATTAACCTGTCTGGCTCCGGCGTTTCGCTAGCGTAACTCCTCCCACATTCCACTGAAAAGGCAGAGCGCGAAATTCAAAAGATATTTTTTAGAAATATTTAACTTTCACACATTAACAAGTCCAATACAGCAAATGAAAGATACACATCTTGTGAATCCAGTCAACATGTCCGATTTTTAAAATGTTTTACAGCGAAAACACCACATATATTTATGTTAGCTCACCACCAAATACAAAAAAGGACAGACATTTTTCACAGCACAGGTAGCATGCACAAAGCCAACCTAACTAACCAAGAACCAACCAAACTAACCAAGAAACAACTTCATCAGATGACAGTCTTATAACATGTTATACAATAAATCTATGTTTTGTTCGAAAAATGTGCATATTTGAGGTATAAATCAGTTTTACATTGCAGCTACCATCACAGCTACCGTCAGAAATGGAACCGAAGCAGCCAGAGTAATTACAGACACCAACGTCAAATACCTAAATACTCATCATAAAACATTTCTGAAAAATCGATGGTGTACAGCAAATTAAAGACAAACATCTTGTGAATCCAGCCAATATTTCCGATTTTTTAAGTGTTTTACAGCGAAAACACAATATAGCATTATATTAGCTTACTACAATAGCCTACCACACTACCGCATTCATTCATCAAGGCACGTTAGCGATAGCAATAGGCACGTTAGCGATAAGGAATAAACCAGCAAAAGATATTAATTTTCACTAACCTTCATAAACCTTCATCAGATGACAGTCCTATAACATCAGGTTATACATACACTTATGTTTTGTTCGAAAATGTGCATATTTAGAGCTGAAATCAGTGGTTATACATTGTGCTAACGTAGCATCTTTTTCCCAGAATGTGCGGATATTTTTATGACACTCCAACTATTCTGACCAAATAACTATTCATAAACATTACTAGAAAATACATGTTGTATAGGAAATGATAGATACACTAGTTCTTAATGCAATCGCCGTGTTAGAATTCTAAAAATAACTTCATTACGACATCCAGCTTAGGTATAGCGAGAGAGTACCCAAAATCTGGGCGCAAACGACTAGTACAACATGTTCGACAGATATATGAAATAGCATCATAAAATGGGTCCTACTTTTGATGATCTTTCATCAGAATGTTGTACAAGGGGTCCTTTGTCGGGAACAATCGTTGTTTGGATTTAGAATGTCCTCTTCTCCAGTCAATTAGCACGGAAAGCTAGCAAAGTGGCGCTAAGCTCTCCTTCCTGAACAAAGGCACACAACGCAACACGCCTAACATCCCGAATAAATTTCAATAATCTAATAAAACTATATTGAAAAAACATACTTTACGATGATATTGTCACATGTATCAAATAAAATCAAAGCCGGAGATATTAGTCGTCCATAACGACAGCTTATCAGAAAGCAAATCCAGGTCCCTTCACGCGCTCTCCAGAAAACAGGAAACTGGTGACACGTCATGCCGAGAGCTATTATTCGACCCCAGATCAAGTTACACACTCCATTTCTTCTCTCACTGCCTGTCGACATCTAGTGGAAGACGTATGAAGTCCATCTATACTAATAAATATCAAGGACATTAATAGGCAGGCCCTAGAACAGTGCATCGATTTCAGATTTTCCACTTCCTGTCAGGAAGTTTGCTGCAAAAGGAGTTCTGTTTTACTCACATATATAATTCAAACGGTTTTAGAAACTAGAGAGTGTTTTCTATCCAATAGTAATAATAATATGCATATTGTACGAGCAAGAATTGAGTACGAGGCCGTTTAAATTGGGCACGATTTTCCCCCAAAGTGAAAACAGCGCCCTCTGTCCTCAACAGGTTAAACAGATACTCATGGTCCACTCTATCAAAAGCATTCTCTTGAGCTAAAGAGACCAGTCCAAAGTTCACATTAGAACCTCTCGACAAGTCCAACATGTCCCTAATTAAGAACAAGTTGTCCGTGATTGAGCGTCCCGGTACACAATATGTCTGGTCCTTGTGTATTATAGAGTCCAGATGGGACTTCAGTCTGTTAGAGAGGACCTTGGCAAATATATTGTAGTCCACACAGAGTAATGCCACAGGCCTCCAGTTCTTAAGTTCACACAAGTCCCCTTTTTTGGGCAGGAGAGTCAGAGCCGCCCGACGGCAGCTCATCGGCAACTCTCCTACCCCGACGCATTCACGCAACACGCAAAAGAAGTCATGTCCAATTGTTCCCCAGAATTTTTTATAAAACTCCACTGGGAGTCCATCGACCCCCGGTCGGTGCACGACCGGGGGTCATCTGGGTTACAGCCTCTGCCAGTTCATGTGACAACAGAGGAATGTCCATTTCATCCCTCTGTGCCAGAGAGAGCTTAGGGAGTCCTGCGAACAAGACCTGAGCACACATAGGATCACACACTTCTGCCCTATACAATTCAGTATAAAATTCCACAGTCTGCTCCCGCATCTCACCCACCACAGAGGTCACCCGCCCATCAGACAGCCGTAGACATTGCATACCCTTGGCTTCACTGCTCTGTCTTTCCAAACCAAAGAAGAAGGAGCTGGGAGCATCCATCTCCTTGAGCATGGAGAACCTAGCTCTTACAAGTGCTCCCTTTGCTTTAACCTGGAAAAAACTGCCCAGGTCCCTACGTAATTCGGCTAAATTAGCCTGGAGGCCTACATTGCCTTGCCCCACCATCTCTACCTCCATCTCACTAATACACCGCTCTAGTTCCCCCAATACTCTCCTAGCCTCTGAGGATGAGAGAGCTGTGTACTGTTGACAGAAAAGCAGAATTTGCACTTTCCCTACATCCCACCATTGACTCAGAGACTCATACTCCTCTCTTCGCTACCCCCACCTTTCCCAAAAAGTCTGGAAACCTGAGCAAAAAGTGGCATCTTGTAAGAGCTTTACATTGAACTTCCAATAAGATGCCTGCCGGGGCCCTGGTGAAATAGACAGCCGAGCCATGGTTATGTTATGATCCGAAAACCCCACTGGGAGAATGGTAGCGCCCAGCAGCCTATTGCTCTGATTCCTGGACATGTAAAAACGATCAAGTCGGGCTGCACTCACCCTAGCCCCAAAGACCTTCACCCATGTATACTGTCTTGTGTTTGGATGTTTAGTTCTCCAAACATCCACTAGGTCGAACTGATTAATGATGTCCCTTAACACTCCCACTGACACTGAATGAGGCTCTTCCCCATTTCTGTATTTATTCAAATCCATTGTACAGTTCCAGTCCCCTCCGACCACCAGCGTCTCCTCAGGCGCTACCTGTGAGAGATCCTGTCTAAGGAACCCAAATAGAACCTCTCTTTCTCTCCCTGTGGTAGGCGCATACACATTGATAAAGACAAAACCCATGTTGTTAATTTCTGCTTTAACAACAAGCAGCCTACCCCTACACACCTCCTTTGAGGAGCAAATTTTTACAGACAGACCCGGTGCAAAAAGGACTGCCACCCCTGCACTTAGGTTTGTCCCATGGCTCAACACACTTGCCCCTTTCCACCAGAGCCCCCAATCGACTTCATTCACCACATCACTATGCGTCTCCTGCAGAAACAACACCTGTACTTTTTTTTGTTTTACATATTCACCCAACACACTCCTCTTTCCCGCATCTCTGGCGCCATTTATATTGAGCGAGCCTACCCGAAGACTCTCCATAAGAAGTGGGAGAAAAGCCAGCAGAGAAATTGACCAATAGCAAAGCTCAAAAAGCCCCAGTGTCAGAAAGAAATTAAACATTTAAACAGTGTCTGAAGGTAAGCCTTTACACACTGTTGTGACCCACTTCCTCAACCTAAACCGTTTCCTGGGTGAGAGGACACCATGCCCCTCATTTCTCATAGCATGTTGTACTGATCTTACAAACTTTCTAGGATCAGAAAAAAAAGCCTCATTATTAACTCTTTTCCCCTTAGTCTCATTCAAGAACCTTGTCAGTTCTCTCAACGTGTACTTAGACCCCTCTGCTTGACTGGCTGTCAGCTCCGGGCCCATTGAAGAGGAGTCTGAAAAAATAACTCCTCATCCTCTTCCTCAGACTCAGTTTCCTCTTCATCTCTATCTCCTGTTGGGGATGAATCAGAATGAGTTGGGTAACATAGATAAGATGTTTTATTTTCATCATATGCTTGTGAGATACTTGTCATTAAAATCTTTCTCTTTGTCTATAGGGTTGGTAGTTGCAGTTATCACTTCTCAGCTAGGGCTTAGTCACATTGGGGCGCAGAGAGGGGAGAGGTCAGGCTTGTCTTCATATGTCAATGTAACTATTCCTAAACCATGGGAAGGGATGGCGTTATTAATGGGGAACCATTGTCACTATCTCATACAATGTCTGTACGCCAGTCACTCCCTACTTTTCTCATTGGGGGAAAGAGTATGGCTGTGTCTGGAACCATTGTATTTCCCCTCTGAGGTTGCCCTTATCTTGACCTAGTATTTGACCTAAGAGGCTCACTGTCTGATTTTGAGTTTGTCCAGGTTTGGGAGTATCTAGGATTGACAATTGATATATGCCATTGGATGAGGTAATGTTTTCATAGACAGTGAAGTATCAAGGATGAGATTAGAACCTTGTTTAGGAGATCAAACTGAACGATAATTTATAGCGAATGCTGTCTCTGTATGGGATACTCCTCTCTAAAGTAAAAGTCTTTCTTTGTGAAGCAGTTCCTAATATCTGTGGTTTGTCATGTCGACTAGTGGGTGGATCTTTGCTATAAAAGATCTCAGTTGCCATTATGTTAGGCACTCTCAACTTTTCATTAGAGATACTGAAATGTTGAAAGTCAAATGCTATTGCAAAAGCTTAATGATTATTAAAGGTGAAGTTTAAGTATAACTCTGACTGGTGTGTGGTTTACTCTCTCATCATTTGGTAATACAGGAAATTGCCACGACATTTGGCGACGAGGATGGGATGTGAATCTTCACTCGGTGACTGCTCCTGACGACCTGGTAAATCGTGCACAAGGGATCCCTCAAACTTGGGATCTCAGGGAGACCACACTTCGGGAACGGAGCAGATGGACCAACCTAAAATCTGAGAGGAAGCGAGCCGAGTGGATACCACATCCCGAACATAGTAAAAAAATTCAATAAAAAAGGTGAGGTGAGCAAACCACACTTGAAGTTGAGTTTTTTAACAAAAGCCTCTGTTACGTGGGTTCTGAGTGTGTTCCTGTGTGAGGGGGGCACCTTGGAGGCGTAAGCAGGGCCGAGTCAGAAGAGAGTAATCTGAGAGTTTGTGGACTCAAAGATACTCTGCTATTGATCGGTTGCGGGCGACTAGAGCCGTCCTGACACTGAATTGATCACAGTGGGGATTGGTGCGGTCTGTGGGGGTGAGGGGCCTGGGTGACTGTGTGTTCTGTGTGAAACACGGTACTTGGTGAAGCCCTATTGGAAGAAGGACCTAATTCTGAAAGTGTCTGTGTGAACGTCTAAGTGACCCTCAAAAGTGGTGAATTCCAATTATTTTAAATGTGCTAGCCAGGTATGCCCTGGGTTACTCTGTGTGAGTGTTTTGTTTTGTAGGAGCGTTCTGTGTGGGCGCGGTAGGTTGACTCTGTGTGAGTAACCTTTCAATTATGTTCTGATGTTCTGTGTGGACATCTGACCAGTTCTGTGTGAACATCTGACCATCCTGTGTGGGTGATCATTAAAGTTCTGTGAGTACTTAAGGAATTTCTGTTATAACTGTTTTTCTCTCCCTGTGTGTGTGTGTGTGAGAGAGAGTGAGATTTTGTGTTTGTGTGTGTGACTAAGGAGCCATGGGTGCGCGCGGGAGCAATGAACCAGGCATTCCGGACCCTCCTACTGGAGCCTTGGTATTTATGGTAGATAAATGGGGTAGGGATATTCTGGAACAGGTACTTCTATGGCATATTGAGGATGGTTTTCCTTTGACAGGGACACTAAGTGTGACACTGTTAGACGAGATAAGACAGAGATTGGTAGAGAAGGAAGGTAAACTAGGGGAAAAGGATCAAATTGACTGGGTGAAATTCAGAAAATGGGAAAGGGAAGCTGACAAACGAAAGAAGAGACAGGACCCATTTCGGGGAAAACCCAGTCAGAATATGGTAGTTCAGACTGAGGAAGGAGAAAAGAAGGGGAAAGATGAAACAGTGAGAAGGAATAGGAAGGATGATGATGGCAGAGATTGTCCCCCTCCCTACTGTACTCCTCAAACTCTCTACCCAGTGTTGCTGGACCTCCCTCCTCCTCAGCCGCCTCCTGCTGATCCGCTGGATGCAAGGCCACTACAGCCTGCAGCCCCACCCCCTGTCTCTCCCAACACCACAGTGATTGATCGACTGGCACGGAGCCTGGCTGAAGTCCTGAAAGGGTCTGGAGTGACTCCGGCCAGTCCCACTGGAGCCGCAGTGGGGGGAGCACGCCAGAAGGGAAAAAAGATCAACAATCCTTTTCTCAAGGCTCCTCCACTCAGCTCCAGTGAGGAAAGTGAGGACGGAGGGGCACCCCAGCTGACTCCCCCGTTGAAGGACCGTCTACTGGCCAGGACGGAGAGGCGTGTCTCTACCCCCTCCACATACGACCCAGCATCAGACATGTATCGACAATACCCTCTGATAGCCTGTCCCAACCCTCAGCCTCGACCTGATGATGCTAATGCTGCTGCCGCCGCAGCATGGGACCCCATTGTGTATGTCCAGAGGACGTGGAGACATGATGAAATCAAAGACATTGTAGAAGACCTACCAGACCCAAGTAAGGACGCTGTGAAATATTCAGCAGAAATGAGGGTATTGGTGGGTCAGTACAAACCATCTGCTGCTGAGATAGCCCATATCTGTAAAAAGAAACTGGGACTCAGGTGGGCGGATGTACAGGAACAGTTTGATTGCAACTACCTGTGGACTGTGAATGGCGCATATCAGGACCAGATAACGGCGCTGCTGGCCAGGATTGTGGAGATGTATCCAACTAAGACCGACTGGACTGCCATCAGAGAATGCACTATGAAGAAAGATGAGGGCCTGGAGGCTTTCAGAAAGAGACTTGAGACCTGTTTCAGGCTACACAGTGGTATCAGACCAAACAAACATGCATATGGGGATCTGCTGAAAGACGCCCTGGAGAGGGGTCTGACACCGGGCCTGGAGAAAGCTGTGAGGACTACCTGCATCAGTTGGGAGACTGAGCCATTAGCAACAGTGGTACAGCACTGCAAGCATGCTGAGAGACAACAAAGTACTCAGAAGGAAGAAAAAATAAAGGAAGAAAAAGTGAAGACACAGAAACTACAGGCTGCCCAGATGACGTTTTACCAGGGAGCAGCCCCAGCAGGGACAGGACAAGGGGGTGGAGTGCGCAAGTGTTACAACTGTGGGAAGCCGGGTCATTTTGCTGCTGACTGCTCCGAGCCAACGAATCCACAGAGGAACAAAGGCAGGGGCGGACCGAGAAGAGGGGCCCAAAGGGAGGGGGCAAGAAGAGGAGGAAAAGGAGCACATGCATGGACAGCCCCATTCCAACAACAGCCGTGGCAGCCACCTCCCAACCAATGGCAGGTCGGGCCACCTCACGGGGTCCAGCAACAGCAACAGTGGGGCCCACAAGGAGTCCCTTCAGGCAGAGGACAACCTGGAGCCTGGCAGACGGGGCCGCCGGCACAGACGACCCTGTACAATCCAGGACAGGGACAGGAGGAGGTGTATTGACATGATAAGAAGACAGGGACAGGAGGAGGTGTATTGACATGATGAGAAGACAGGGACAGGAGGAGGTGTATTGACATGATGAGGAGACAGGGACAGGAGGAGGTGTATTGACATGATGAGAAGACAGGGACAGGAGGAGGTGTATTGACATGATGAGGAGACAGGGACAGGAGGAGGTGTATTGACATGATGAGAAGACAGGGACAGGAGGAGGTGTATTGACATGATGAGAAGACAGGGACAGGAGGAGGTGTATTGACATGATGAGAAGACAGGGACAGGAGGAGGTGTATTGACATGATGAGAAGACAGGGACAGGAGGAGGTGTATTGACATGATGAGAAGACAGGGACAGGAGGAGGTGTATTGACATGATGAGAAGACAGGGACAGGAGGAGGTGTATTGACATGATGAGAAGACAGGGACAGGAGGAGGTGTATTGACATGATGAGAAGACAGGGACAGGAGGAGGTGTATTGACATGATGAGAAGACAGGGACAGGAGGAGGTGTATTGACATGATGAGAAGACAGGGACAGGAGGAGGTGTATTGACATGATGAGAAGACAGGGACAGGAGGAGGTGTATTGACATGATGAGGAGACAGGGACAGGAGGAGGTGTATTGACATGATGAGGAGACAGGGACAGGAGGAGGTGTATTGACATGATGAGAAGACAGGGACAGGAGGAGGTGTATTGACATGATGAGAAGACAGGGACAGGAGGAGGTGTATTGACATGATGAGAAGACAGGGACAGGAGGAGGTGTATTGACATGATGAGAAGACAGGGACAGGAGGAGGTGTATTGACATGATGAGAAGACAGGGACAGGAGGAGGTGTATTGACAGGATGAGAAGACAGGGACAGTTGTGCTAAAATCCTCAGAGCAACAAGAGCATTTGTTTTTAAAGTGTCACACCCTTCCGAGAGTAGAGCCAACCGTGGAGGCTTGTGTCAATGGTTTGTGAGGCTTGTGTCAATGGAGTCACTAATATTTCTTGTTGATACTGGGGCTGCTATGTCTGTGATTAACTGCAAGGCTATGACAAAACCTCCCATGTCTAATGAAATAGTCAAAACTGTAGGGGCTTCAGGCCTCCCACTCAGAGAGCAGGTAACTATGCCTCTGCCTGTCTCCTTTTGTGAGGAGAAGTGTCAACATCAATTTCTCTACTCTGACCACTGTCCTGTCAATCTGATGGGCAGGGACCTCCTGTGTAAACTTGGCATAAACATAACATGTGGCCGAACCGGATAAACTGTTATTCATGAGGAAGAGGAGGAGGGGGAGGAGCAATTGATGTTAATGTCTGAGATTTGTGACTGGTATTATGCATGGGATGTTGATGATGAGGTGCCCAATATTGCTCGTGTTTTCTCAATGGCCAAAACCCATTGGGGCCACGAGGGCAGTTTCATGTCTGAAGCAGGCTTACATTGCACCTCCCATTTTTCACCATTGACAAGAGATCTCCATTATGAGAAACAATGGCTGTGTGATACATTACAGAATGAGCCAGTGCAGTGTGAGGGTTTATACTGTAGCAGTGATTTCTGTGCTTTAGGGGTTCATCTAACCCCTGCACAGAAAGAGCTCTACCTGTTTGAGGATAGCGCACCACATGTGTCCCTGGCAAAATCAGACAGAGTAGAATGGGCGGATACTGGAATTTGGATGAAATGCTTGGTTAATGCTACAGACTGGGAGATGCGCCCTGATGGGTCAACTTATTCACCCAGCACACTGACAAGTTGTTACCCACTCAGTTGGGAAACTCCAACTGAGAGGGGTGTGCATGGTGTTGGTCAGGTTTCTTTTTCTACCAATGTCATGTTGTTGAGTGAAGACTCACCCCTCCTGAGAGGGGTCCCTAAATGCCTATGGGCAAGGGACAAGTATGATTTTGGGAGAATAAAGGGAGCTGAGCCAATGGTGGTCACTCCTAAAGATACCAGGCGCCCATCTAGAGCACAGTATCCACTCAGTAGGGAGGCAATAGCAGGTATTACTCCTGTTCATGCATCCCTGTTAGCTAATGGTGCTTTGATTCCCTGTCCAGAATCACCCTGTAACACCCCTATCTTGCCTGTTAGAAAACCTTCAGGTGATTGGAGATTGGTCCAGGACTTAAGGCCTGTGAACGATGCAGTTTATGCCCGTGCCCCGGTGGTTCCTAATGTTACTACACTGTTGGGGGCGGTACCACCCACAGCAGAGTGGTTCTCTGTGATTGATTTGACGAATGCATTTTTCAGTATTCCAGTGGCACCAGAATCTCAGTTCTGGTTTGCTTTCACGTTTCTAGGAAAGAGATATACGTGGACTGTGGCTCCAATGGGCTACATGGAATCCCCCGCTATTTTTTCAGCGGCTTTAGCACAAAATCTGGAGGGTTTTATACCCCCTGAGGGCAGCACTCTGATTCAGTATGTGGATGATTTGTTGTTGTGCTCCAGCTCAATGGAAACTTGTGAAACTGATACTCGAGCTCTGTTGATATTTCTCGCTGAGAATGTCCACAAAGTTTCAAAGAAGAAGTTACAGTTGGTTTCACAGACAGTGAGGTATTTGGGTCATGACATCTCTCCCAATGGCAGGCAGCTGGGTAAAGAGAGGATACAGGCTATTCTCTCTGTCCCACAGCCGGTTACTAAACGACACATGATGTCATTGACTGGTATGGCAGGGTATTGTAGGGCGTGGTTACCTGACTATGCTGAGGTGGTGCAGCCACTTGCTGACCTTATTTATGGCCACAAAATGGCTATGACTGACAAAATTAAGTGGACACCAGAGGGACTGACTGCTCTGACCAGACTGAAACAACTCATGACTACTTCTCCCTGTTTGGGACTCCCTGACCATTCTAAACCTTTTAACCTCTTTGTTTGTGAGAAAAGTGGTTTACGTCAGCTGTTTTAACACAGGAACATGGAGGAAAGCAGTGCCCGGTTGGGTATTATTCCAAACAGCTGGACAGTGTGGCCAGAGATCTGGTTTGTTGTTTGAGAGCTGTGGCTGCTGCTACTGAAGCTGTGTTGGCTTGTGCAGACGTTGTTGCCATGTGTGAACTCACTGTACACGTTCCTCATGCTGTACATGTTCTTATTTCACAGGCAAAGACGGCCCATCTAACACCAGCTCGACTGCTCCATTATCAGAATGTTCTTCTGACAATGTGTCATGTGACCCTGAAGAGGTGCACTGTGTTAAATCCTGCTACTTTGTTGCCCACCGAGGACAATGGAGAGCCGCATGACTGTGCTGCCATGGTGGAGCTTGTCTCTAAACCAAGGTCGGATTTAACTGATGTCCCTTTGCAAAATGCACATTTGGAACTGTTTGTAGATGGCTCTGCTCAGCGTTCTGAGAAAGGAGAACCATTGGTTGCGTATGCGGTTACTACTGCCTCAACCACACTGGAAAGTGCTAAATTACCCTCCCACCTTTCTGCTCAAGCAGCAGAACTCTTTGCACTCACTAGAGCTTGCATATTAGCTAAAGGCCAGTCTGCTACTATCTATACAGATAGCAGATAAGCCTTTGGTGTGGTACATGATTTTGGTACTCTGTGGAAACAGCGCGGCTTCCTGACCTCCTCTGGTAAGACAATCTCTCATTCAAAACTTGTTGATAACTTGCTAAAAGCTATTTTGCTCCCTTCTGAAGTTGCTGTTTGTAAGTGCCTTGCTCATGCTAACTCTTCCGACCCTGTCTCCAAAGGTAATGCTATGGCTGACTTGGCAGCTAAGGCAGCAGCTGTCTCCTTGGAGGCACCTGTGTTACAGATGGTTTTACTTCCTGATCATAACCTCTTCTCTCCCACTGATATCTCTGACTTGCAATCCTCTGTAGGTCCTGTTGAGTTGAGGAAGTGGAAACGACTATGTACATATGACCAGGTGCAGAAACTCTGGCTGGGCCCGGCTGGGCTACCAGTCTTACCACGTTCATGTTTCCCCTACTTAGCTAAGTTGTCACATGGTAGGGATCATGTGTCAAAGGGGGGAGTTGTTGATTTTGTAAATACATTTTGGTTTGCACCTGGGTTTTCTGTGTTTGCTGAACAATATTGTGCAAAATGTGTGATTTGTATGACTAACAACATGGGAAGAGGGATTCCGATGCCACTGTCGGCTCATCCAACCCCTGAAGGACCATTTGAACACATGATGATGGATTTCATTGAACTCTCTTCTTGTCAAGGTTACAAATATTGTCTGGTGATAGTGGATGCCTTCTCCAAGTGGGTAGAGGCTTTCCCATGTCGACATTCCACTGCTGTAGCAGTAGCCAAGAATCTCCTTAGGGAGATCATCCTAAGGTGGGGGTTACCATCTAAATTAACTAGCGACAATGGCTCCCACTTTGTAAACCTGGTGATACAGAACTTGTCTGCAGATAGACCTCAGGACCCATTGTAGCTATAGGCCGCAAGCAGGCGGTTTAGTTGAACGCGCTAATCAGACCCTAAAATCTAAGATGGTGAAGCTTATGGCAGAGACAGGGCTTTCCTGGGTCACTGTGATGCCCCTGGCTCTGATGTACATGCGAGGGCGGCCCCACAGAACCACTGGATTGGCTCCTCATGAGGTTCTGACAGGTAGACCAATGAGGATGATTAATTCTCCTTTCCCACAGAACAAGCTGACACTGATGGGCTGTGACGATGACATGAAAAGTTATTGTACTGCTCTAAACAATGTTCTGAAGGCTATTGTCCCGTGAAAGCGGCTCTACCTCCGCCTCTGGTGGGGATCCTGCACAAACTGCACCAGGTGACTGGGTGGTGGTGAAAGACCTGAGACGAAAGCATTGGAACCAGCAGAGGTGGACTGGACCATACCAGGTGATGCTGATTACCCCCACTGCTGTTCGGGGTGGCTGAGAGGTCTACTTGGATCCACGCCAACCACTGCAGGAAGGTGCCATACTGCCCACCAGACCCTGAGGATGGAGGACCAGAGACGCCGGAAGTCACCGCCTAGATGGCCATGGGAGGATCAGGCACAGACTCTACGCATAATGTTTCTGCTCTTGTTTTGAGCCTTCTCATTACAGTTGCCATATGGACAGTGATTCAAGGACAACCGGTCCTGGAAAGACAACATGGTACTGACTCGACTAATGACCGTTCAGTCCCATGGCGGGACTTAAATAACAGCCACTCCAGCTCGATCCAACGGCAGGCTCAGGACAGGAGTCCAGCAAACAATAGCCGCTCCCATATCGAAAGAAGAAGAAGGGCGATGCATCCACTGGATGAGCATCACAGTAGGAATCACGAGGGAAACACTTGGTGGTCACTGCTTAACTATACTGTAAAGACTGAACTGATGTTAGGAAATACCTCCTGTTATGTATGTAGCTTGTTTTCACATTCAGCGATCTCCCCATTCTTACAGTATTCAGTAGAGGTCAGCATTAATGACACTCTATGTGCACTAGAAGTGCTCTTGTCCAATGAGAACACAGGGGTTCAACCATCACTAGGTAGAACACTGAGGGATAAATGCATTAATGGTAATTTGTCATCAACAAAAGATTTACGAGGGGGATTTGATTGTTCACATTGGTGCAGTAGAATCATCTTAGAACCTAGATCCCATGTACCAGAACCTATTCAAGTACAACCCCGGCGAACCCCATTTAGGACCTGTCATTGTCACAACCCAAGCAATATTTCCATACCACAATTTAATGAATCCTATCTGGGAATGTCAACATGTGTCAATTATAGTGTTTTCCCAAAAGGATGTAGCTGGAAGAAGGGAACATGCAGCTCTGGATACCCCATTAGACTGAGGGTGGGGCACACCATTATTGATGCGGAAACTGACGATCGTTCTCCTCATCAATTTGGCTCGGCAACATTTACTGATCATTATTGGATTTGTGGTGATAAAGCCTATCTCTACCTACCCACAAATTGGACAGGGTGCTGTATTTTTGGTAAACTAAACATATCCCTTGTGGTAATGCAAAAAACGAATTCCTCCATTCCAAGCAGGTTAAGACTAATTAAGAGGGACATCTCGCATTCCAATTATGTCCCCAGTGACTCGCGACGATCCTCAAAATTGGAAAAGTTCTGGCGTGGTTTATTCCCCTGGTATGGGGCATCGGAGAATGCACATGAGTTGGATAGGCTAGGATATCATTTGGAATCCCTGGTAAATTTGACCACTGCAGGGTTTTCTATGATAAGACCAGAGTTGCAAGCCACTCGACTCATGGCAACACAAAATAGGGTGGCACTTGACATGTTGCTAGCACGTGAAGGAGGGGTGTGTCAAATGATAGGAGATCACTGTTGTACATTCATACCCCAGGGAGATGACAATTTGACTATTGTAGTGGAACATTTGAAAGAGCTTAGTGGTGTTCTCGAAAGGGAACACCAGCCTGACATCGACTGGAATCCGTTAGGATGGGTTCAGTCAGTGTTTGGTGCTTGGGGAGCGACTATTTTCCACTGGTGCATCTATGGTCTAATATTACTGATTGCTCTGTTGCTAATTATCATTTGTGTGAAGAAATTGTTTAATAAAGTGGTTGATGTTGTTCTTACTTGCTTGCAAATGAAGTAGGTGTAGATGAAGAATCTGAGATTGATGGACGACAATCAGGTGAACACAGTGAAATATTCTCACTGGACAGTGTAGATAGAGAGGGTTCACAGTATATGAATGATTTCCCTGACCTATTCCCTATTCCTGACTATATATCTCTGATAGTGGGGAACCCAATTCTGAGCATGAGGACTCTGATAGTGGGGAACCCAATTCTGATGAGGCCTGTGTTTAGACACTGGTTCTCCTGTAATTTAGAGAGCATTTATCTGTTCTGTTATTTTTTATTTTACTCAACCAATGTATTATTCTGTGTGATTAAACATGTGCAAGTCTGTCTTGTGGTATAAAGGTTGTAAACTTAGTTTTCTGAAGGGATTTGATTCCCTATTATCTTTATATTTTGAATATGTATTTTTTTTTTTCATATACTCTGCAACTACTTTTAGTAAGGTACCATGTTACTGTTCTGATTCTTCAGAAGGGACAGAGTCCCTTGAGAGGGGAATGTTGGGGATGAATCAGAATGAGTTGGATAACATAGATAAGATGTTTTATTTTCATCATTGCAGTTATCACTTCTCAGCTAGGGCTTAGTCACATTGGGGCGCAGAGAGGGGAGAGGTCAGGCTTGTCTTCATATGTCAATGTAACTATTCCTAAACCATGGGAAGGGATGGCGTTATTAATGGGGAACCATTGTCACTATCTCATACAATGTCTGTACGCCAGTCACTCCCTACTTTTCTCATTGGGGGAAAGAGTATGGCTGTGTCTGGAACCATTGTATTTCCCCTCTGAGGTTGCCCTTATCTTGACCTAGTATTTGACCTAAGAGGCTCACTGTCTGATTTTGAGTTTGTCCAGGTTTGGGAGTATCTAGGATTGACAATTGATATATGCCATTGGATGAGGTAATGTTTTCATAGACAGTGAAGTATCAAGGATGAGATTAGAACCTTGTTTAGGAGATCAAACTGAACGATAATTTATAGCGAATGCTGTCTCTGTATGGGATACTCCTCTCTAAAGTAAAAGTCTTTCTTTGTGAAGCAGTTCCTAATATCTGTGGTTTGTCATGTCGACTAGTGGGTGGATCTTTGCTATAAAAGATCTCAGTTGCCATTATGTTGACCACTCTCAACTTTTCATTAGAGATACTGAAATGTTGAAAGTCAAATGCTATTGCAAAAGCTTAATGATTATTAAAGGTGAAGTTTAAGTATAACTCTGACTGGTGTGATTTACTCTCTCATCATTTGGTAATACAGGAAATTGCCACGACACTCCCACCCTGACCACCTGATCTTTCTCTCTGGTTAGGGCCTCACCCACAGCAACAGGCAAAATGTCCATGGTGCCTTTGTCCACACCCTTTTTCCTTTTCTGCTTGACACCCTCCTCCTCCACCCCTAATCTCTTACACTTCCCCACTATACTCTCCTCATCCACTAGAATAACCTGACTAGACCCAGTATCATCTACACCACCCTCCATAGCATGACTAGGCCCAGTATCTTCTACACCACCCTCCATAGCATAACTAGGCCAAGCCTCAGCTACCCCACTATCCATAGCCTGACTAGACTCAGCCTCCACTATACCACCATCCATAGCATGACTAGACCCAGCATCATCTACACCACCCTCCATAGCATAACTAGGCCCAGCCTCAGCTACTCCACCATCTCTAGCCTGACTAGACCCAGCCTCCGCTTCCCCACCATCTCTAGCCTGACTAGGCCCAGCCTCATCTACACCACCATCTCTAGCCTGACTAGGCCCAGCCTCTGCTGTCTGCATTTCCTTACCCCCTGCACTTTGACCTCGATTTCCCCCACTGGCGCTTGTACTCTCACCTTGTCTACGGCCTTTATGTGGGCACGCAAAGCTCTTGTGCCCCAAATCCCCACACTCAAAACACCGTAGACTATCTGTGCTGGCAAACCCTGCATAGAGCCCCTCCCCATGCCTCACTTTAAAGTGCACATTTAACTGTTGCTCATTGTTGTTCAGAAACATAAACACTTGCCTCCGGAACAAAACAACGTGCTTAACGGCATCTGCCTGAAAGCCTGCTGACAGTACACGGAAACCGCTAGCAAACTTACCAAAACGACTCAGCTCTTTCCTGATTTGATCATCTGTAATAAACGGAGGCAAATTTGCAACTACCACTCTTGTCGAAGGGGTAGAGAGAGGTGAAATTGACACCAACACATCCCTTACAAATATTCCGCTAGCAATTAGCCTACCAACCAAATTAGCTCTTTTCATGAACACAAGCACAGCTTTGTTCATTCTAGAAGCAGAAGAATGTATAAATTCAGCTCCTACCTGTTCACCGACCGCGAGCAGAACCTCCTCCACCTTAACTCCATTGTCAGGAACAAACCTGAATCCATGCCCTATCGACAGCGTCTCCTGCATTTCCTTACCCCCTCAGCTAGGCTGAGAAGCCATCGCGCACACCACACCTTCCAAACCCCAGGAAAGTTACTCTATCCTCTTCCACCCTAACTTTGAAAAAAACTGTGCATTAACCTTCCACCATAGAAAATAACATGTAAAGAAAATAATCAAGAAAGTTAGTTAGGATAGAGCCCTCCACACCAAACACCAAACTCCAAAAAACACCCGGCATGCACTGAGAGAGAGAGAGAGAGAGAGAGAGAGAGAGAGAGAGAGAGAGAGAGAGAGAGAGAGAGAGAGAGAGAGAGAGAGAGAGAGAGAGAGAGAGAGAGAGAGAGAGAGAGAGAGAGAGAGAGAGAGAGAGAGAGAGAGAGAGAGAGAGAGAGAGAGAGAGAGAGAGAGAGAGAGAGAAAAAGCAAGAAGGGCAGGGAGCTGTGGAAGGCAAAGACAGAGTTATATCAGAAAAGGATTCTGAAAAAATGTATACACCACTGCACTTTTATTTTGTCTGTTATAAACAACATAAATACCTCTCCATAACACTGTTCACTCATACCATTGAAACTCTGATTTCCGTAACCTTCTTAACTTATTACATTGTAATTGAAACTTTATTCTCAGGTTACTACAATCACACATTGTAAATGATCATAAATGATCATATTCATTACCCACTTAGTCTCATAATCTATATCACCCTCTTCAATAATTTCCATAATAGTCTTTATAGTAACTGTCATTATTCCTATCATTACAGTGTCCAGACACAGAGTCGATGTGACTCATACTGCAATCTAAGCTTCCATGATCTGCTGACCTGGTCCTTCTATAAGTTTCCTCCTGTCCGCGACGGAGAACAGTCATAGACTGTCGCAAATGGCACCATATTCCTATATAGTGCACTAATTAGCCGGCTGGCTAAAACCGGCACTTTTACTGAAATGTTGATTAATGTGCACTGACCCTGTAAAAATAAAATAAACTCAAACTTTTGACCAGAAGTAGTGCACTATATAAGGAATAGGGTGCCATACATTACCATACATGTGTTTCTGTGTGAGTGGGGAAACCATTAGAACAGGGGAAGGTAACTAGATTCAGCCGGATTTTTGTCGGAGCTGATGGTTGGGGGGCCGGAACATAATTATAATAATTTGCACACTGAAAATTGACTACAACTAAGCCAAAAAATAGATTATACTTGAAAATAACAATAATTTCATATCTTGATTACATTGACACATATGCGATCGTCTCTTTAGTCATGGGAATACTTGAACAGATTTCCTTTATGAAACAATTTTTTTGCTGAATTCCTGGTGATTTTTTGTTACTTTGGGGGGGGGGGGGTCATTTACAGGCCTGTTTTGGCTGATGGGCCACCTGTTGCCGACCCCTGCACTAGAACCTCTGTCAATCAGGACGTCTGAGCAGCTACAGCCATCCCTCCGGATCACTCCGGATCAGCTGTCAATGGTGTCCTCGTCTCCGTATCCTCTCTCATTACCCTCACATCCACTTCCAGCCTGAATTACAATTGCAGACTCAGTAAAGAGGCAGGAAGCTGAGGGGCTGGACCTGAGTAACGAGCTCTGGGATGTTTAATTAATACCTCCCTTCCCACGATGTACCAGGTGGGCGTTCAGGCCAGGGGGAAGATGGCATTGATCGGACCGGGCCTGGATGGGCCTGGGGAGGTAAAGGGGAAGGTGGACGATGGGCCGAGGTCGTCCCGGGGGGAGATTCAGTGGAAATCTAGGAGAAGAAAGAGGACTTCACGCCTCGGTGCAGAGTTTGGCCCTGGCTGAGTTGGGCCTGCAGAGGCCTGCCGATGAATGTCAAAAACGCTGCAGTCCTCTGAGACACTTCAAACCTCAAAAAACTGTACTTTACTTCCCCCTTCCCTTCCCTTCCCACAGGCAGACAGGCAGGCAGGCAGACAGGCAGGCAGAGAGCTAGTCTATTTCCATAAGTACTGCCGATAATGTGATTAATCTAAATTGAACTCCATTTAATTGTGTCATAAACTGGTCGTTTGATGTTGGATACATGAATATTATCAGCGTTTGCTCCCTCCACCACACTGCCATGTATAAAATTACAAAAAGAGTTTTGCATTTGTTAGTTTTGCAAATGTTAGTTCATACAAACAATACCAAGCACTAAAACCAGCAGGCACTCAAAATCCTTTTGATACCCTGAAAAAACAAGAATCAAGGAGGAGTAATCCACTCCCAGTCCTACAATGCATGTGGATCACCATATAATAAAGGTTGTCACTAGTTACCACAGCCACAAAGTATAAATAGGCTATATTGTAAAAAATGTATGAAATTTAAGGTTGGGGTTAGGCATAAGGTTAGGAGTGTGGTTAAGGTTAGGTTTAAAATCTGAGATAGAAGATAAATAGTAGAAATAGGCGGGGTTTAAGCCATAATTATGACTTTGTAGCTGTGGTAACTAGTGCATAAGGTTAGGAGTGTGGTTAAGGTTAGGTTTAAAATCTGAGATAGAAGATAAATAGTAGAAATAGGCGGGGTTTAAGCCATAATTATGACTTTGTAGCTGTGGTAACTAGTGACTATAAAGGACGCGGCAATAAAAACAAGCGCCACACAGGAGTAAGTGGACTGAACATGGCAAGAGACCATCGCTTTTACTGCCATGTCTTTAGCGCTTCTCTTGACCCCGTGTCTGTTTGCCTGGGAGGCCAGGAACCTCTGCTGCTGACGATGAAACAAACAGACATGCCACATTTATGCAGTCAGGTGTCATGACAAGGTTTAAACTGCCCTGGGCACCAGGGTTCCTCTGGGGCTATCAGTGTCACCATCACCATCATCAGAACAACACGCACAGCAGTGGGGGAGCAGCACGCCAAAAGTGCCTACAAACCTGCCTCTGAAAATGACAAGGACTGACTCGGAATGGACTAGACCTGTTAGACCACACTTAAAGGCTGGCAATGTTTTCTCAGTGAGGAGTTATTCATTCTTGCCGCTGAATTATTTGACGGAAAAGCCATTGTCAAAAACAATGTTGTGGAGAGGAAAAACAGGTTCGAGGAGACCAGCAGCACGTGACAGGAATGACAAGCGCCTCCTCAGAGCCGCAGAGAAATGAAAAACGGCACCTCTCAAATGAGGCGAGGGAGCAGCAGCCTCTTGCACGACCGAGGATAGGGATGCGCAAGAAGCACAAACGCAATTATCCATCGCGCCAGCTCTGCTGTTTGTCAGAAACTGGCGGCGTTTAAGGACTCGAGCATGCTGATTAGGCTTACCAGACGCCCGGAGAGCCTTCAGGGTGGACACAAGACAGCGCGCCCAGAGTCATTACCTCAGCCAAATAGACTTCTCATTTGTTTTGCCGATCCTGGTACAGCATCAAGGATGAGAGAAAAATAAATAATATGTTTTTCTCTGGTACACTCAATCATCACCAAAGGCACACATGGTTATCATTGTTTTTCTCTTGATCTCTTTGCTCCTACCTTCACATGGAATAAGTGTTTTAGATCGACCTGCGGTTATTTAATAATAATAATACAGTGCCTTCAGAAAGTATTCATACCCCTTGACTTATTCCACATGTTGTTGTTATTATAGCCTGAATTCAAAATTGATTACATTGCTTTTTTCATTTCAATACCCAATAATGACAAAGTGAATGCATGTTTTTAGACATTTTTGCAAATCTACTGAAAATAAAATACAGAAATATCTCATTTACATAAGTATTCACACCCTTGAGTCAATACATGTTTGGCAGTAAATACAACTTTGAACTTTGCACACCTAGATTGTACAATATTTTCACATTATAAAACATGTTATTCTTCAAGCTCTGTCAAGTTGGTTGTTGATCAATGCTAGACAGCCATTTTTAAGTCTTGCCATAGCTTTTCAAGCCGATTTAAGTCAAAACTGTAATTAGGCCACTCAGGGACATTCAATGTCGTCTTGGTAAGCAACTCCAGTGTATATTTGGCCTTGTTTTCGGTTATTGTCCTGTTGAAAGGTGAATGTCTCCGAGTGTCTGTTGGAAAGCAGACTGAACCAGACTGAACCAGGTTTTCCTCTACGATTTTGCATGTGCTTAGCTCTATTCTGTTTCTTCTTATCCCAAAAAACTCCCTAGTCCTTGTTGATGAAAAGCATTCCCATAACATCATGCAGCCACCAACATGCTTGAAAATATGAAGAGTGGTACTCAGTTATGTGTTGTGTTGTATTTGGCCCAAACATAAGCTTTGTATTCAGGACATAAAGTACATTTCTTTGCCACATTTTTTGCAGTTTTACTTTAGTGCCTTATTACAAACAAGATGCATGGTTTGGAATATATTTCTTCTGTACAAGCTTCTTTCTTTTCACTATGTCATTTAGGTTAGAATTATGGAGTAACTAATGTTTTTGATCCATCCTCAGTTTTCTCCTATGACAGCCATTAAACTATGTAACTGTTTTAAAGTGACCATTGCCTCATGGTGAAACCCCTGAGAGGTTTCTTTTCTCTCCTGCAACTGACTCCTGTATCTTTGTAGTGACTGGGTGTATTGATATACCATCCAAAGTGTAATTCATAACTTCACCATGCTCAAAGGGATATTCAATGTCTGATAAAAAAATGTAATAAAAATTTAACTACCAATAGGTGTCCTTCTTTGCGAGGCATTGGAAAACCACCCTGGTCTTTGTGATGGAATCTGTGTTTGAAATTCACTGCTCGACTAAGGGACCTTACAGATAATTGTATGTGTGTGATTAAGCTAGATGAGGTAGTGATTAAAAAATCATGTTAAACACTATTATTGCACACAGAGTGAGTACATGCAACCTATTATATGACTTAAGGTAATTTTTTACTCCTGAACTTATTTAGGCTTGCCATAACAAAGGGGTTGAATACTGATTGACTCAAGACATTTCAGCTTTTCATTTGTAATCAATTTGTAAATACTTTGAAAAATATAATTCCACTTTGACATTATGGGGTATTGTGTGACACTAAATCTCAATTTAATCTATACATTCAAGCTGTAACACAACAAAATTTGGAAAAAGTCAAGGGGTGTGAATACTTCCTGAAGGCAATGTATATGCCATTTTAGTACTTTTATCCAAAACGGCTTACAGTCCTGCGTGCATACATTTTACATATGGGTGGCCCCAAGGGAAATCGAACCCACGACCCTTGGCGTTGCAAGCGCCCTGCTCTACCGACTGAGCTACACAGGACCATCCACAGGAGCTATCCAGTTTGAAGTGGATCTGTGTTCATCTAACAGACTGGCCTCCCCCAGGAGCCTCGCCCCTAATCAGATCTGGTAGCTGAGACCAAAATCACATAGGACGACCTGACAGATGGTATAACGTGGGCATAGAGGTTATTTTCTGACACTGTGAAAATCATTGTGCTGGCACCTTCCTATATTGCCATTCACCAGCTGGTCTTTTTCAAAATGCACTGTTATTTAGGTTCAAACACAATGTTATTTTCACCATTTGTCACACCGTCCCCATGTCACCATCCAATAGTCGATTTTAAAGCATTATGAGAGTGGAGAGAGCAAATCATGAGGTGGTGAAACTGAAAAATGTCCCTCATATTGAGAGCTGAATGGCCCTATACCATGGGTGGAGACCAGTGGCAGTCGGTGCCGTTTAAGATGAGGGAAGACGATTTTTTATGAGAATGGCTCATTTCTATTACAGCATATTGGTTGACTGTCATTTATATTCCATTCACCCAGCTCAATGTAACATCAATAGGTTTAGGCTACTACATAACTCAAATTTTCCCTGAACCCATCATGAGGTTGTAACAACCTAGCCTATGAAAGTTCACAATGTAGTTTGAGATACATTTTAGTAATCAAGGTGACAGTGACATTGAGTACCGCCTTGCACACTCTTCCCTGCATCTAGCGGATCTAGGATGTAATCATTAGTCCAACAGTTGCAAACAAGAGTTTCAAATTCAGGTAGTATGTTTATCCCCATTTCGTTCCATTTAAGAAAAGTTTTTAACAGAATCGGCGGAATGAATACATCCTTGATCACACACAAACATTTCACTTTCATAGCAGCCAAATACAAAAAGCATGACCATTTGTTCGTTGTATAATTCCTTCTCGCATCTAAGAGCTCTCCTCTTCTCACCTTTTCCTCTCACTTGTGGACTTCAGTGCACAACACATCTGTCTGTGACCAGGCGAAAAAAACTTTCCAAGCCAAACCTTTATATCATAACAGCTAACCGCTAAGCACAGCCTACATCGCTGTCAACCTATTAGCTAACGTCACAGTCAACATAGTAACTAGAACTAACACGTTAATAAACCCGCTACAATCATGCAGTAAAGTGTACAGTCAGCAAGCAGCTTAACAGTTTCAACAGCAGACCCCGGTGGCAATACATTCATAAAACCAAAAGCTTACCTTGACTTGGAAGAGTTCCAGTGTTGGATAGCCATAGCCAGGTAGATATCATAGGGTGCCTCCCTGTTTGATCCATTTTTTCAAGAGGCTAGACTAGCTAGCTGCATTGACTAGCTACGTGAATGTGAAAAAAATACAACAAAATATAACTAGCTCTCTCTATTGGTTCTTCATTTTTGAAGAAATGTAACTATTATATTTCTCTCTCTTTGAGTCAACTACTCTCCACATTTTATGCACTGCAGTGTTAGCTAGCTGTAGCTTATGCTTTCAGTACCAGATTCATTCTCTGATCCTTTGATTGGGTGGACATGTCAGTTCATGTTGCAAGACCTCTGATAGGTTGGAGGACGTTCTCTGGAAGTTGTCATAATTACTGTTTAAGTTCATGGAAAGGGGTGAGAACCATGAGCCTCCAAGGTTTTGTATTGAAGTCAATGTACCTAGAGGACGGAAACTAGCTGTCCTCCGTGCTACCCTACAGAGTGCTGTTGAGACTACTATAGACCTTCCTTGCAAAACAGTATTTGAATGAATTATTTGGTGACGTGAATATATTTAGTATAGTTTTATATTAAAAGGATAACTATGTTTCATTATTTAAATTATGAAATTCACTGAGGACGTTCCAACCATTCCTCCTCCACTGGTGGAGACCTTTGGTCATGACTGGCCACCTCATGTTGTACAAGCTTTTGTTCCATTCCAGTTCTTCTACATACTCAAGTTCATGTTGGAAAGAGAAGACCAAGATTAGTTCAATATTTGAATTATGATTCTTGTGCTTATCCTTAAAATAGTCATTGCTCACTCATATGAACTTGCTATGTCATCTCATCAGTGGTCCACTAACCAGTAAGTTAAATGCTCTGTATGAATCCAGCTCAACACACAGTTCCATTGTGAGGTTGCAATTTGCATCTCTTCAATTCTCAGAGCAGAGCGCTGGAAAAGGGTCGTTGACATTTATTGAAATCCCATTTATTTATTTTTCCATCTGCCAACTATCCACCTGTGAAACTGGATTCTAACCCTGGCTGAAGGTGCCAGGGGCTTAGACGTCTACCCATTGCCGTTGTTTCCCACCCAACGCAGATCGTTACATTCTAAAGCACAGTGACAGAGCGGCACATAACATTAAGAAGCTAAGTGTGTCATAGAAATTAAACAATACATTTCCCTTCCAATTAAAGAAATAAATCATTGCTAAACCAGTGGAGGGGAAGTTACACGTGAGGGGAAAATACACTGTATTCCACACAGGAAACACAATTAGTGATAGATATGTAATTAGCAACTCCTATGGTTTAAAAGGTAAACACTGCAGCTAGTGCCCAATGGATCACAGAGCAGGGTTAGAAGGGTCGCTGTCAGTAGAGGAACAGAATACATCAGGATCTCAGATGCAGATGACAAAATGTCAACAGAAAATTAACATTTTGGGGAAAGGAGCAATGTCAAGGAAAAATATGAAATGACAGGTGAGAATGTGTTGTGTACATGAATAACATGCACATCTACAGTAAACACAGGAGGAAAAACAAGAGGACACAAATAAAAAGAAACACATTCCAAGCTGAAAAAAACATCTCAGGGTTTATTGAGAAAAGACTTGCTTTCCCAGTTGTGGTTACAAGGTAGAGCTATAACAGTGTAAGAGAGAGACTACTCCAAGACTGAGTGAGCCGTATATTGGGCCCCCCATATCAAACACCATGTGGGGGAACTGCAGCCCATTGTTTGTGAAAAATGTTCAAACATTTAAAATAGCTAGGAACATATCTGAAAGTAAACCATAACAGACGTGTAAGTGAAATTAATCCAAAACGGAAGGAAATGATTGCTATATCCTTATCAACCATCCCTAATTTTTATAATTCTCAAACTCTTGACAGAGAAACTACAACGCCCTCCCTCCATCTCCTTCGACCATTCCTCCCTCCCCTCTCAACTTCTTTGGTTCTTGGTACTGGTGGTGCAGCTTCAATACGTCTTCCTGGGACACTCTGGTCCAGCCCTCACTGTGGACGTGGTACAGGTTGACCTGTCCTCCGCTGTAGGCATCTCGGTACGTGGCCTGGTAGATAGCCCTGCGGCCCAGCTCACACGCCTCATCCACAGAAAGATCCTGTCTCAGCCCGCTGTCCACCACACCGTACGCATACATGGACCCAGAGCCCACTGCAAACAGGTCCCCGCACACACGGTTCCCCTCCGAGTCCACGTAGTACAACCCTGAGGAGGCAGAGAGACAAGAGTCAGTCTGTACCATCTGACATTCAGGGAGGGGTAGGAGGAGAGCAAGGTAAAGTGGGTTAAAGACTTCCGGAATCAGGTGTTGAACTGTGTCAGGGAAATTGAGGTGTAGGCTACACACTAGGGCTGACCCCATTTTGTGGACAGGGCGTTGGTTGGCCGAGAATTTTTTAGACTAGCAGAGGGAAAAATAATGTAAAAAAAATAATATATATACACACACATACATATACACACACCCCCCATTCGGAAAGTATTCAAGCTCCTTGACTTTTTCCACATTGTTACATTACAGCCTTATTCTAAAATGTATTAAATACATTTTTTACCCTCAAATCAATCTAACTACACACAATACCCCATAATAACAAGGTGAAGACAGGTTTAGAATTTGCAGACTTATAAAAAATAAATACCTTATTTACATAAGGTCCCACAGTTGACAGTGCATGTCAGAGCAAAAACCAAGCCATGCGGTCCAAGGAATTGTTCGTAGAGCTCCGAGACAGGATTGTGTCGAGGCACAGATCTGGGGAAGGGTACTAAAACATTTCTGCTGCATTGAAGGTCCCCAAGAACACAGTGGCCTCCATCATTCTTAAATGGAAGAAGTTTGGAACCACCAAGAATCTTCCTAGAGCTGGCCGGCCTGTCAAACTGAGCAATCGGGGGAGAAGGGCCTTGGTCAGAGAGGTGTCCAAGAACCCGATGGTCACTCTGACAGAGTTCCAGAGTTCCTCTGGGGAGATGGGAGAACCTTCCAGAAGGACAATCATCTCTGCAGCACTTCACCAATCAGGTATTTATGCTAGTGGCCAGATGGAAGCCACTCCTCAGTAAAAGGCACATAACAGCCTGCTTGGAGTTTTCCAAAAGGCACCTAAAGGACTCTAAGATCATAAGAAACAAGTTTCTGGTCTGATGAAACCAAGAGGCCAGGCGTCAGATCTGGAGGAAACCTGGCACCATCCCTATGGTGAAGCATGGTGGTAGCAGCATCATGCTGAGGGGATGTTTTTCAGTGGCAGGGGCTAGGAGACTAGTCAGCATCGAGGGAAAAATGAACGGCGCAAAGCGCGAGAGATCCTAGATGAATACCTGCTACAGAGTGCTCAAAACTTCAGACTGGGGCGAAGGTTGACTTCCAACAGGACAACGACTCTAAGCACACAGCCAAGACAACGCAGGAGTGGCTTCTGGACAAGTCTCTGAATGGGCTCTGGCTGGGCCACTCAATGACAAACTTGAACCCGATATATTTTGAGATATATAGACTATTATAAATTAAATGAAACTGTTCCACGAAAATGTGCATATGAAAATCATAACTTGCACGCAGATCAGTAGAAATGTTACAATAACTTATAACAATAACTAAACCGCTGGTGTAGGCTAATACCGGCAACTTCAGGAGCATAATGGCTGAATCTGCGAAGGCCGGCAGCAGCGGTAGAGGAGGGTCGGGAACAGGTTTTTAAAATCTGGTTAGCCTACATTGATCTCGAACTCTTAGTCATTTGCTTAAAGCATCAGGCAAGCTCAGTAGCCCACATATAGATGATTTTTATAAAAACATAGGATGTGTCATAAATATATATTTAAAAATGTCTACCAATCGCTTGGTTGAAAGAACAGACAACTCTCGGTCGACCAAGATTATATATATTTTTTAGTTAGGGACAGCCCTACCATCCACACACACTTCTCTCTCACACACACAAACACGTAATAGATCCAAGTGCACACACCGTGCGGTGCCCTCCAGAGGGAATGTGAACAGCTGCATCCTCTCAGAGTAAACCAAGCCCAGCAGAACCTGCTGACGAGGCACATCCCGACACACTGCCTGCCTGTCTACCCCGGGGCGCTGCTCTAGGCCTTATTGATCCCTCCCAACACACCCAAATTAACTATCGACCCATACCGGGCCAAGCAGGTGACCCGAACTCAGAGGAAAGATGGAAAAACGAAAGAACAAAATCACAACCATATTCATATATACACACTCCCACATGCTACACTTGATAATGCAAGCACACATAATTCAGGCTGGTGTATTTGCAAGGATGACTTGTGAGACAGTTTGTTCCCCAATGTGACACACGCAGAGGGCTTGATCACAGTGACGCAGCAGCAGTGACTAGCCCCACCAGCCTGTGCTGTTCCACCAGAGAGCCAACCTACAGATGGTGAATCAGGGAGGAAAAAAGCCTGTCTCTTAACACCATCAAAACGTGAACCTATGATAATTGTGAATCTCACACACACACACAAATCCTCCCAATGATAGGCCACAGAGTACAGTTCCCAGGCCAGTTAAGGACAGCCTGTTAAAGCATACTTCTTTAAAGAAATTGCTCTAAGAAGTCAGAATTGCTTTCAACTGGCAAATTGCACCTTCTATACGCGTCGTTAGCTCCCTCTGATAATCACTAAGCTCCTGCCTATGCGCCAGGATAATTTTCCATTTTGGAGCTGCGACTGAAGACTGAGGAGGACTGGTTAAAAATGTAATAGAAGAGACTTTTCTAAAAGGCAGCCACTCATGCAAAGAGGCAGAGAGGAAGGAGGAGGGTGGCTCTTCAGGGCCAGGCAGGGATAAAAGCACCAACACCTCCACATCCATAACACACCTGGGATCTATGCAGAGAACGCAGGAATGTAGATTGGGATGACGGAGGGGGAGGGAGAGTGCGTCACTGAGAAGCGGCACAGAAGATGAGGGGAGAGGGGGACGCTCATCATGGCATAACAAAAGGGCTTAAATTCATGAGCCCACATAAACCTGCAGGAAGGCGGCGGGCTGCGAACGGCGCAACGTTCCGGCATAGCGCCTCGCCTTCCACTCCACCAGTTAGGTGACAGGCGGTTAAGCTCTAGCTCTTTTTCATGTCAGCGCTGAGGAACATCAGAGTGACAGCCTTCAGAAGAGCAGGAGCTGGCATCATACGGACGAACAGAGTGTCTGTCTGTCTGTCTGAATGTGTCTGTCTCACTTAAACACATCACTGGCTCCGCTCTAAGGGAAAGGAGGCCAGAGGCTTCAAAAACAGATGCTCAGCCTCACACTCACTAGGGAACAGCAGCTTACCAGCTCCTGCTACCTGTGCAAATCCACTGACTCACTCAATTCAGGAGCCTATGTGGTTTGGTATTACAGTGCTTTAACTTGGCCGTCAACGCATCATCTAGTCGCTCTCCATTTTATGACGCTTACCCTTTAAAAGTAACTGTTCAATGTTCCCAGATATCTTTGAAATATAATTAGTGAAAGTTTTCCCTTCCCGAAAAAATTGTAATTAAGTATGTTAATTGTGTTGGAATGGTGTGGGCGTACAGAATGTGTCATTAAAAATATTCTTGCTTTTGAAGTGTTTTTTTCCCTCCAAGTTATGCTTTAGCCACAAATAGGAGTATAGTACGAGTCAACAACATTATTTGGATAAGAGTTAACAGAATATGAACTTTTAAAAGTGAGCTTTTCACTGGACAGTTACTTTTAAGTCCAATGATCACAAAACATGAGACGAGTTGTGTCCTAGAAGCCAGCGACAGAGGTGACAGAACACGACCACGAGAGGAGTGCGTTAACTCACACCATCTAGCAGCCAGGCACTAAGCCTGTTCACCATATGAGAGTCATGGCATTGAATGTTATTACCAGGCACTAAGCCTGTTCACCATATGAGAGTCATGGCATTGAATGTTATTACCAGGCACTAAGCCTGTTCACCATATGAGTCATGGCATTGAATGTTATTACAGTCATATTAGTCAAGATCTTAACATACTTTATTAGATATATTTCTTGTGCCACTTAAGACACTTAATCACCAGAATAACAGTGCTTGACATCATTGTAACCGCTAATGAGCTTTCTCTTAATCGAGATTGATTTAATTTAGATGACATTTACCTCTCCATTCAATCACTGGCATTGTAGCTGCCACCATTCCTATTGCACTTATAGTGGGATCATTATTCACGCGATTGATTGCAGGATTTAATACGAGTCACCAAGGTCCCAGGCAGTCTGAAAGTCCACACATACTCCCCACTCTGTGAACAAAGCTCATCGATCAAGCAGAACCACTTTATGCATGCGACCCAATTGTCCGGGCCGAGACCTTGCGTCAATCACCACGCCAGCTCTCTCTGGCCCACAGTCCCAGCCCTATCAATCTCCCATCACAGTGTCACGGTGCAGCCATCTTTAAGCACACCTCATGTACTGTAATGTAGGCTACTGACTCTTACCTCACAGCATCTAAAAACACAAGTTAAATCCACAAAAGTAAGCAAGTGTGACAGCAATGCCATCTAGTGGGAGACAACCAAAATGCACTCAATCCAGTACTTAGCCTACTTTCTGAACTGTGTTGGTAACTGTTGACAGCTGATGTGTTGTAAACATTTTCACAAGCAACAGACAGGAGAAGTTTGCTCAATCCCTGCTAACTATTGCTATTATGAACCACAAAAAAATAAAAATAATAATAAATATATATAAACACACACACACCTCATACTCTGAGCAGCTACTAACTCATGCTGTAAGTTGCTTACCTTTGGTATGAGTATGGGAAAACAGTTTACATAGTTAGCTAGTTCCCCAGATCATAGTGTAAACAAATACATGTACAGGTATGACTGAGGTTCCACTGTAACATAGCTACGTGAATCGGTGTAACAAGTGTGATCAGAGTAGGGGTTTTAATTACCTGGCCCCCTCTTGTCCCAACCACACACCATTGTGCCCATGCTGAGGCCCATGCCTTTATACTGGTACACCATATTGGCCAGAAGCTTGGAGGCAGCTGCCACAGAGATGCGCTCCTTGTTGCGAAGCTCATAGACGCGACACTGGCGGGCCAGCAGGCGCTCCCAGAAGCTGCAGTCAGCTGCACCTCCAGCCATGGTGCCCAGCAGGTACGGGTTAATCTCTATAACCTTCTTTACAGTCTGGGAGGCGATATAGGCGCCAGCTGTGGCCCGAGAGTCCACCGCCACGATGACGCCATGTTGGAACTGTGGAATGATGACAAATGGGATTTCAGGTTAGTTAAGGAGGGCCAGCTGCACTTGACTTGAGAGATTGGTGGCCTTACTGGCTGTCAGTTGATGGTTTCTTTCTGCTACAGAGAGGTTGATCCAACACTTTTAGAAGGATACAAATTCTCATGAACAAAGTTTAGGCTAGTATGTAGTTATACTTAGCAAGTAACTTTTGTCCTGGATAGGACTACGTAACTAACTAAGTGCAATTGAAATTACTGACAAATGCCAAGCAAATAAACTACTTTGGCTACTAGCTAGTATCTGACACATTTGGATAAAGCAAACTTGTAATCTAGCTGAAGAACTGTCAGTGTTGTCAAGCTACTGTAGGCAGTTATTTAAATAGCTAGCTTGCAAGTTTGGCTAGCGTTGGCAATGAGCAAGCACAATTAGCACGCTAACTGGCTGGCTAACATAAGCTTGCTAGCTAACCATCAAGAAAACTGAAAACAGACACAGCAAGAAACTCAAGAACACTTCACCAATATAGCTAACGTTAGATATAGCTGACATCAAATAAAATATCACGGATATCATTTTAGTTCATGTGTGAGTTAATTTACTTTTTTTTCTTTTTAAATAGGCATTAACTAGCAATCTCAATTTACTTTGAAAGCCAAGGTGGTAGTCCCATGGAGAAATTCTATTTTCCTCTCCGGGCCGTCCTTCTCGTCAGGGCCGAGTGAAGCTTTTATGGCGAAATTAAGTCTGTCGCCCGGTGCAGCCCCAAATCCCAAGTCGGTCTGACCGAATCCACAACCAAATGAAAAAGACAGGTCATTATTAAATGAAAAATCGGCAGACTCACTCTGCAAGACACTAGACAACGCCATCTTTGAACGTGTTTTGGAGCTCAACCGACACGCACCTCTTCTTCTATGGTATTTTTGCGATTGCACAATTTAATGTGCATCCCGCCACCTACTGTACGGGATGAAAAGAGGATAACACTTCATAACTTTTGAACGGTACTACCTACTCTGGAATTTATATATACTATTCAAAAGTTTGGGGTCACTTAAATGTCCTTGTTTTTGAAAGAAAATGTTTAAAAAATTGTCCATTAAAATAACATCAAATTGATCAGAAATACAGTGTAGACATTGTTAATATTGTAAATTACTATTGTAGCTGGAAACGGCTGATTTTTAATGGAATATCTACATAGGCGTACAGCAAGTCAGAAGCCGGGCACCAACCACACCAGGAATTCTCCTTAGGTATTCAACATGAACATCCATCGTCACCCCTGAGATGACTCTTTTGACGGGTGCTCTACTCCGAAGTTCAAAGCACGAAACTTCTGTTGTCCGGATTCTTTTGAGGCCCACTGCAATCTTCCTCTGTTCTTCAGAAATACAATGAATCAAAATAAGACACCCCCCCCCCCAAAAAAAAAGTAGCGAATCACTATCATTCGTAGACGTATCCTTCACTCCAATTTTAGACAATTCCTTTTTGTTCCAGTTTGACACTGCTATTGTCCATTCAGGAATTTCATCTTCACCAACTTTGCTTGACGCTCTGCTCGATTCGAACTCAGCTTTCACTCCACGCCATTTTACTCCACCTCTCTGTATTTTCTCTCGCTCTACTGATCTCCTCTTCCCCACACCTAGAGTCAAGACCAAATATGTTACATGACTCCCGGCATCTTTCTTTTCTGTCATCTTTGAATCGAAGACGCCAAATGCTAAGAGCGGCCACTATTGTACTGGCAGGATGCCAACCGCTGTTAAACTTAATCCAAGAAGAAATAGTATCTCACTGGCAGACTGTGGCAGCCCTCATCTAATTTATACCTTGCTTGTTGCCAACCTTTCCTCTTCATTCTCTCCCTCTCCACCCACACCCTGTATCTGCCCCACCATCTCTGCATGCATTTCCCTTACTTTCTGTAAAAAGTGGCCAGTGATTCTATTTACTTTATATTTTCCTTAAATCTACCCTAGCCCATGAACTAAAGAAGCATAAAATTACTCCCTATAGTCCAAGGAACTGACATGTTCCTTGGCGAATTGGCTCTGGCAGTCCAAACATCCAAATACTCCATCTAAACGTGAATGAATTCTCAATTGCGGTACTGTTCAAGAAACATAGAGCCCTCTACCTTCATATCACATCAAAATAATTTCACAAATGCTAAATATAGGCTACATTTACTGTACACTATTTTAACCGGTTTTAACAGAGTTGCCGCCGACAGTATTGTTTAGTGACAACACGATTATGGCGTCCGTCTTCCGTTTACACACAGGTGTTCGGAGACGCAGGTAGCTAATTAGCAGAGGTAGTCGCCTCTGTCTTCCATCTGTTTTCTGTACACAAGCGCTGTAACATGGAAATATGGCAGATAGAAAAGATACGTTCCTTATGTTTCCAAAACCGTACTGCAAGCGATGAATGTTAACGTTCAGCACGAGCGGCGGGGCTCTTAACAAAACTCCCCCAGCCAAAAGATATACGTTCATGAATAGATGAGGTAATTATCAGCTATGAATGGGCTAAATCTACCCCTACCCTCTAACCCCAACACTAATCATCCCCCTTCCCTATGTATCAATCCCTATTTCTTATCTTCCTCACTCTTTTCTTTTCCCCTCTTCAGCACCCTCTCCCTCTCTCTCTCTCTGTGGTACTCCTCTCTCAGATCCTCCCTGTCTCTTCGGCAATATCCTTGGGCAGTGATGTGGAAAAGGTCCACACAGTTCCCTGAATATGCATCCCTGTGTGTGGCCCTGTACACAGCTTCTCTGGCCAATGAGATAGCCTCCTGCTCATTCAGGCTCCACCGCACCTCTCCATCCAGCACTCCGTAAGCATAAGGCGAACCTGAGCCAACCGAGAAGAGCTCTCCCTGCAGCCGGGTGCCATCACTGCACACATAGAACAGCTTTGGGCCACAACGATCCCCGACAGGGGATCTTGTCAGGTCCACGTCAGTTACTGCATGTCTTGTTCTCTCACAGGCACTGTCAGTCAAGTCATCTTGACTACAAGCATCACTAGTTGACATTCTTGTCTCTTCAAGGGGCCGTTTTGCTGGAGAGATGCTGTTGTCTCTGCCTGATCCCATCCTATCAACTCTTTGTCCCTTGAATTCCTCCACCCTAACCTCCTCTATATCCCAGCCACAAAGAGTGGCTGCCACACACACATCAGTCCCCTTAAAGGGGTGCAGCATATGAGAGAGGAGCTTGGCAGAGCCAGTGATTGACAAGCGGCGGCCGTGGCGTAGTTGGTAAAGGCGGATCTCTCTGGCCAGGATTCTCTCCCATAGCATGCAGTCTGCACCACTGCCAGAAGTGGTGACCAGTAAATGGGAGTGGATAGGCAGGATCTTCTGGGCAGAGGGACAGGCGACATGCCCTGAGCAGCTGGCACGTGTGTCTGCCGCTGCTATAACACCTCCTTGGAACACAAAGGCCAGGGTAGTGGTTCCATGACACAAAGGGAATGGGCGCCGGGTGGGCGGTGATGAGGAGGTGGACAGGGAAGAAAGGGACGTGTGTCTGTTGTCACAGCGGAAAGGAACAGAGCTCTGAGGAGTAGGTATGAAAAAGCGCAGAGGGACCTCTCCATCTCTCTCAGATGATTTAAACCTTCCCCAACCAAGGATCCTTTCATCAGCCATGTCCAGGAGAGGAGTGGTATCTCCCATAGGCCCAGATAGTGAGACAGGAGTGTTCCACCTGTGAGACATAGGGGTGTCCTGAAAGCCACTGACATCTTGTAAAGCCATTGTGATTGTCTTTTGCTGATGGATTGTGGTAGATATCAATGCAATAAAGATCACAAAAGACTCAATCTCCCTACAAAAACAGATTTACTGTCCCTTGAATTTGAGTAAAAGGTTGATGCTCAGTGTAATCTCTCAATAAGGAGAGGCAATAACATTTAACAGCTCAGAGCAATCCATAATCCAGAGAAACTGTCCTTAGGCTTGTTCAATTTCTCCCAGTGAAATCCATTTTTACAGCCTTGTATATGACAGTCCAGCTTGGTATCAACTCTCTCCCCAAATACAATGACACTGAACTTGAAGTGTTTTTATATAGCAGTCTGACACACACATGCGAATGCGCACACAAACACACACACTAATATTTCTCACAAGCATTTAGCTTGACTTAGCGATATATGATAGTGCTTCTGTTGTGATGGTGATACGATATAGAGAAGCGACTCTACAAACACTACAGGGTCAATTCTGAGGCAGCTTGTCAATAGGCCACATTAGTGAAGCGACACTTGTACTTGCATAAACATGTCCTCTTGTTACATTTTTTGTTTCACATTTAATGTCATTTTATATCTGTGAGTTATATTTGAAGGTAAATCCAATTATTATTATTCTTCACAAAAGGGTCGTTACCATTCAAAAAGAACAAGAAAGAGGATTTTGACACCCACCATCTCAGATTGTTCTGAAATCGTTTCTGTTGTTAGAAACAGATAAGATTAGCATTCATGCATTATTTTGTTGAAATATAATTTGATCTCCGAGAAATTAAGCTTATTAATTGCACCAAAATTGGCCATTTTAATTTATAGGACTCATAATATTAAATAAATATTGTGCCTAACATTCGATTTGGACTAAACTTTTTTCTAACTCTAACCAGTTTACCATCAAACTTTTTATGCGAGTAAAGTACATGTTGCATAAAAAAATATCACGACAGGCCTTGTCGGTAAATGTTCCAAATGTCGACAAAACAAATTACGCTAGACAATTAATTATGTGAGAAATACCGGTGGAAATGCTTTTATGCTCAAATATTGATATATTAACCATCATATTGAAGTTGTCGTGTCTTTGGCATCATTAAAACTGAAGACTATTTATCAAATAACTCTCTGTAATTATTATTACGCGATTAAACTGATTAATCATGTAAATGTAATTAACTAGGAAGTCGGACACCAAGGAAAATATTCAGATTACAAAGTTATAATTTTCCTAATATAACTTTCAGATATTTGAATATCTGATCACTTAGTCTTTCGAATTAATGATTTATTATTTACCTCATGTTAGTCTCATTCCAAACATCGTAAATTGTTGGTTATCTGCTATCTGCTTCACTATGAGTCATCCATACATCAATTGTCTTAAATAATTTATTTACTAACTAAGTAATTCACAGAAATGCATAAACAAACAGTAGATAATTACAAGGAAATGATAACGGAGTTTCCCTAGTGGGATAAACCGGTATCACGGCTTGGTGGACAAAAAGGGAAGTGGTGGTCAACTGAGATGAAACACTACAAAGTTGATAATTATAACAATTGAAATGCTAATCCTTTGCACATGAACGCTCACTCATTCGGGAATAATTGCAATCAATATATATATTTACGCTCAGTGTGTCGTCGGGATCTCTGTTGAAAAGTTTGTTTCTGTTGGAGAGTTTGTCCGCCCTCTCTCTCTGTCGTGGTTAGAATGGATAGTAAAGAGTGACATTCATTCATGTCGTTATAGAATAGATGTTTCGGCGGATGTCGGTCTTCGCGTTCAATGATACCGAATTCCTAGCTGCAGACTAGTAATTAATATCAAAGACTTGTTCTTATTCTGTCGGTATCGATAGTCTAAGAGTTTAACCACGTGGTATGGTTAAAAGATTCAGCCATCTACTCAAACCTTAGCTTATACTCAGGTTTATGGTCTCCTCTCAAACCTTGGCCCTCTCGTTATCGAGCTAAGCTGGTCTGGTGATAGAAAACCCGGGTGGGGGTTTTATTCGGAAGAGCAGAAAAGGGCCTGTCCCAGGATGCCCGACCATAACTGTGCTCATGGGCGGTCCTCTGATTTAGTTAAACTCCAAAGGGAATTGGAGTTTCCTTCATTAAACAATCCAAAATCACATTACATAATTTCACAAACAGTTCAATCCTCACTCATTCATTTTATACAACAATTAGATGTAAGCCTCATAACTGAGGCTATTATATAAACAGCGTTATGGTAATGTGGCCGTATTGTCTCCCATGAGTTTCACAAAATTGTACCAAATGGACCAGTTCGTAGCTGGATTCTTCACCGATCTTTTATACATTTTCCAGAACATAAATGTTGTTCGGACCTCAAGGTGAGGTGGAAGAAATTCCTTTGTTCTCTCTATGAAAACTCACTCTCTCTCTATACTGTGGCCATGAGGAGATATTCTCCTCCAGGAATTTACGACCTGGGGTCGCAGCAGCCTGAGTGTAGGAGACAGAGAGAGGGGAATGGTGCTCGCTGTACCCAAAGAGGGCAACGTCATGACAAAGTCAACTTAGAGTCACGCGATGACTAGTGGTGTGGTCCTCCCACTACGGCTCAGGAAAGCATGCAGGTTATTAGGCTACAGATTAAATAAATTATAATGAACTTCACAGGGTGGTGAAAGTGCACGGTGATGAGCTTGATGCTCCTTTCCAATAAATACAGTGCCTTCAGAAAGTATTCATGCCCCTTGACTTATTCCACATTTTGTTGTGCTGCAGCAAGAATTCAAAATGGTTTAAATGTTTTTTTTCTTACCTCTCTACACACAATAACCCATAGGGAAAGGGGGATATATACAAGATGGCGCCGGAGGGGAGGGCTGCCATCTTATTGGTTCTTAACCAACCATGCTATTTTGTTAGTTTTTTTCGTGTTGTTCGTAACTTTTTTTTAACATAATGTTGCTGCTACCGTCTCTTATGACCGAAAAGAGCTTCTGGACATCAGAACTGGGATTACTCACCTCAAATTGGATGAGGAGTTCTTCTTCAATGAGTCGGACGCGAGGGATATACTACAGACACACGACCAGGCCCAGATCCCCGTGATTCGCTGGAAAGGGAAACGTAGGTTTCGCAGAAAGAGATCAGGATGCCTTGTGAGGATCAGGCGATGAGTGGCTAATCTGCCCTTGCCTTCCGTTCTGATAGCTAACGTTCAATCGCTGGAAAATGAATGAGACGAACTGAAAGCACGTACAGTATATCCTATCAACGGGACATGAAAAGCTGTAATATTTTATGTTTCACCGAGTCGTGGCTGAACGTCGACATTAAGAACATACAGCTGGTGGGTTATACACTGTATCAGCAGGACAGAACTGCAGCCTCTGGTAAGACACGGGGCAGGGGCCTATGCATATTTGCAAATAATAGCTGGTGCACGATATCTAAGGAAGTCTCAAGGTTTTGAGTATGATAAGCTGTAGACCACACTATCTACCGAGAAAGTTTTAATCTGTATTTTTCGTAGCTACATACCACCACAGACCGAGGATGGCACTAAATCCACACCAGAGGCGGCGCTCCTAGTGGCCAGGGACTTTATTGCGGGGAAGCTTAAATCAGTTTTACCTCATTTCTATCAGCATGTTAAATGTGCAACCAGAGGAAAAACTATTCGAGACCTCCTTTACTCCACACACAGAGACGCTTACAAAGCTCTCCCTCACCCTCCATTTGGCAAATCTGACCATAACTCTATCCTCCTGATTCCTGCTTACAAGCAAAAATTAAAGCAGGAAGCACCAGTGACTCGGTCTATAAAAAAGTGGTCAGATGAAGCAGATGCTAAACTAAAGGACTGTTTTGCTAGCACAGACTGGAATATATTCTGGGATTCTTCCGATGGCATTGAGGAGTACACCACATGAGTCACTGCTTTATCAATAAGTGCATCGAGAACGTCGTCCCCACAGTGACTGTATGTACATACCCCAACCAGAAGCCATGGATTACAGGCAACATTCGCACTGAGCTATAGGGTAGAGCTGCCAATTTCAAGGAGCGGGACTCGAACCTGGAAGCTTATAAGAAATCCCGTTATGCCCTCCGACAAACCATCAAACAGGCAAAGCGTCAATACAGGACTAAAATCGAATCGTACTACACCGGCTCCGACCCTCATCGGATGTGGCAGGGCTTGCAAAATATTACAGACTACAAAGGGAATTACAGCTGAGAACTGCCCAGTGACACGAGCCTACCAGATGAGCTAAATAACTTCTATGCAAGCGTCGAGGCAAGTAACACTGAAACATGCATGAGAGCATCAGCTGTTCCGGACGACTATGTGGTCACGCTCTCTGCAGCCGATGTCTCTCCCTGACCAAGTCTGTAATACCTACATGTTTCAAGCAGACCATCATAGTCCCTGTGCCCAAGAACACTAAGGTAAACTGCCTTAATGACTACCGACCCGTAGCATTCACGTCTGTAGCCATTAAATACTTTGAAAGGCTGGTCATGGCTTAAATCAACACCATTATCCCAGAAACCCTAGACCCACTCCAATTTGCATACCGCACCAACAGATCCACAGATGATGCAATCTCTATTGCACTCCACACTGCCCTTTCCCACCTGGACAAAAGGAACATCTACAGGAGAATGCTATTCATTGACTACAGCTCAGCGTTCAACACCATAGTGCCCTCAAAGCTCATCACTAAGCTAAGGATCCTGGGAATAAACACCTCCCTCTGCAACTTGATCATGGACTTCCCCAGGTGGTAAGGGTAGGTAACAACACATCCGCCATGCTGATCCTCAACACGGTGGCCTCTCAGGGGTGCGTGCCCAGTCCCCTCCTGTACTCCCTGTTCACTCATGACTGCACGGCCAGGCACGACTCCAACACCATCATTAAGTTTGCTGATGACACAACAGTGGTAGGCCTGATCACCGACTACGATGAGACAGCCTATAGGGAGGAGGTCAAAGACATGACCGTGTGGTGCAAGGACAACAACCTGTCCCTCAACGTGATCAAGACAAAGGAGATGATTGTGAACTACAGGAAAAGGAGGACTAGGCACGCCCCCATTCTCATTGTCAGGGCTGTAGTGGAACAGGTTGAGAGCTTCAAGTTCCTCTGCGTCCACATCACCAACAAACTAACATGGTCCAAGCACACCAAAACAGTCGTGAAGAGGGCACAACAAAACCTATTCCCCCTCAGGAGACTGAAAAGATTTGGCATGGGTCCTCAGATCCTCAAAAGGTTTTACAGCTGCACCATCGAGAGCATCCTGAGGGGTTGCATCACTGCCTGGTATGGCAACTGCTCGGCCTACAACCGAGGGTAGTGCGTACGGCCCAGTACATCACTGGAGCCAAGCTGCCACCCAGGACTTCTATACCAGGTGGTGTCAGGGGAAGGCCCTAAAAATTGTCAAAGACACCCTAGTCATAGACTGTTCTCTATTCTACCGCACGGCAAGCGGTACCGGAGTGCCAAGTCTAGGTCCAAGAGGCTTTACTAATTCTACCTACAGTGGGGCAAAAAAGTATTTAGTAAGCCACCAATTGTGCAAGTTCTCCCACTTAAAAAGATGAGAGAGGCCTGTAATTTTCATCATAGGTACACTTCAACTATGACAGACAAAATGAGAAAAAAAATCCAGAAAATCACATTGTATGATTTTTTATGAAGTTGGACACAACCCAACCAAGCCGCACTGCTTCTTAACACAGCGCGCATCCAACCCGGAGGCCAGCCGCACCAATGTGTCAGAGGAAACACCGTACACCTAGCGACCTGGTCAGCGCGCACTGCGCCCGGCCCGCCACAGGAGTTGCTAGTGTGCGATGAGACAAGGATATCCCTACGGGCCAAACCCTCCCTAACCCGGACGACGCTAGGCCAATTGTGCGTCGCCCCATGGACCTCCCGGTCGCGGCCGGCTGCGACAGAGCCTGGGCTCGAACCCAGAGTCTCTGGTGGCACAGCTAGCACTGCCTTAGACCACTGCACCACCCGGGAGGCCTGTAAGTAAGCATTTCACTGTTGTATTCGGCGCATTTGACAAATAAAATTAGATTTGATACCTAGTCAGTTGTACAACTGAATGCCTTCAACATTTAACCCAAACCCTCTGAATCAGAGCGGTGGGGGGCTGCCTTAATTGACATCCACTAACTGCCTTGCTCAGGGGCAGAACGACTTTGTATATTCAATATACAAAATCACGTTGAACACTATTATTGCACAAAGAGTGAATTTATGCAACTTATTAAGCACATTTTTACTCCTGAACTTGACATAATAAAGGCGTTGAATACTTATTGACTCAAGACATCTCAGCATTTTATTTTTAATTAATTTGTAAAACAATTATTCCACTTTGACAAAAAAATCTCAATTGAATTTAATTGCCATTCAGACTGTAACACAACAAAATGTGAAAAAGTCAAGGGGTGTGAATACTGCACAGTATCGAGGGTTTTATTCTTGTGACATGATGGTTGATGCTTGGCTGCCATTTGACAAATAAAAATTATCTCACTCTGTCCATAATAATCTCATAATGTACGCTATACCCGCACTGTAGCTGCGATCTGTTGGCTAGAGCACATTTTCCAATACCAGAGTGGGCACATTCGCTATAATGCAAAACATTTTGTGACAAAACCATCAGTGGAGTTGAAAATGCAATGGAATTTAACCTGTATTTTTTATTCGGTTCATAGGAATTAAACTGCAAACGTTTTTTTTATGTGCACTACATCATCACACATAGCCTTTTATCCGCAAACAGTACATTTGATGGAAACTCATCTCTGGTGGTAAAATGCATACATTGCTTTTATGCAGATTTTTGAATATTCGCACGGAAATCTGTGGCCAATTGGATGGAAATCTAGCTAATGAGTTAGACATGAGGAATTGACAAAAGACACCCACGGACCCCCCACAATCCCACCCCAACAA